>NC_060183.1:71918357-72218357 GCF_021184085.1 Oncorhynchus gorbuscha | reverse complement strand
ACAGTCAATAATACAATAGAAAAAGTCTATATACAGTGCCTTGCGAAAGTATTCGGCCCCCTTGAACTTTGCGACCTTTTGCCACATTTCAGGCTTCAAACATAAAGATATAAAACTGTATTAGAAAATATAACACAAATGTGCTTTAAATAACACCTCAAACAGGGAAATATGAGGATTGTTTTCACAACTCTGTCTGGGTTTTTGTGAAGTATCAACAAGAAGTGGGACACAATCATGAAGTGGAACGACATTTATTGGATATTTCAAACTTTTTTAACAAAGCAAAAACTGAAAAATTGGGCGTGCAAAATTATTCAGCTCCCTTAAGTTAATACTTTGTAGCGCCACCTTTTGCTGCGATTACAGCTGTAAGTCGCTTGGGGTATGTCTCTATCAGTTTTGCACATCGAGAGACTGAATTTTTTCCCATTCCTCCTTGCAAAACAGCTCGAGCTCAGTGAGGTTGGATGGAGAGCATTTGTGAACAGCAGTTTTCAGTTCTTTCCACAGATTCTCGATTGGATTCAGGTCTGGACTTTGACTTGGCCATTCTAACACCTGGATATGTTTATTTTTGAACCATTCCATTGTAGATTTTGCTTTCTGTTTTGGATCATTGTCTTGTTGGAAGACAAATCTCCGTCCCAGTCTCAGGTCTTTTGCAGACTCCATCAGGTTTTCTTCCAGAATGGTCCTGTATTTGGCTCCATCCATCTTCCCATCAATTTTAACCATCTTCCCTGTCCCTGCTGAAGAAAAGCAGGCCCAAACCATGACGCTGCCACCACCATGTTTGACAGTGGGGATGGTGTGTTCAGGGTGATGAGCTGTGTTGCTTTTACGCCAAACATAATGTTTTGCATTGTTGCCAAAAAGTTCAATTTTGGTTTCATCTGACCAGAGCACCTTCTTCCACATGTTTGGTGTGTCTCCCAGGTGGCTTGTGGCAAAATTTAAACACACTTTTTATGGATATCTTTAAGAAATGGCTTTCTTCTTGCCACTCTTCCATAAAGGCCAGATTTGTGCAATATACGACTGATTGTTGTCCTATGGACAGAGTGTCCCACCTCAGCTGTAGATCTCTGCAGTTTATCCAGAGTGATCATGGGCCTCTTGGCTGCATCTCTGATCAGTCTTCTCCTTGTATGAGCTGAAAGTTTAGAGGGACGGCCAGGTCTTGGTAGATTTGCAGTGGTCTGATACTCCTTCCATTTCAATATTATCGCTTGCACACTGCTCCTTGGGATGTTTAAAGCTTGGGAAATCGTTTTGTATCCAAATCCGGCTTTAAACTTCTTCACAACAGTATCTCGGACCTGCCTGGTGTGTTCCTTGTTCTTCATGATGCTCTCTGCGCTTTTAACGGACCTCTGAGACTATCACAGTGCAGGTGCATTTATACGGAGACTTGATTACACACAGGTGGATTGTATTTATCATCATTAGTCATTTAGGTCAACATTGGATCATTCAGAGATCCTCACTGAACTTCTGGAGAGAGTTTGCTGCACTGAAAGTAAAGGGGCTGAATAATTTTGCACGCCCAATTTTTCAGTTTTTGATTTGTTAAAAAAGTTTGAAATATCCAATAAATGTCGTTCCACTTCATGATTGTGTATGGTAGGTATGGTAGGATGTGAATACAGTTGAGGTAGACCTATGCATTGCGTGACGATGAGAGAGATATTGTCTCTAGGAACATCATTTAAACCAGTTGAGGTCACCGCATGTGTGGGAGGTGGAACTAAAGGGTTAACTAAGGAGTATTTACAGTGAAATAAGGCAATAATTACTAACCAAAACAGCGATGGACAACACATATTGACATTAGGGAGAGGCATGCGTAGCCGGGTGATCATAGGGGTGCAGTGAGTGGCTTGGCGGACTGGAGACACAGCGATTCAGGCAGCTACAGGGCTAGCAAGCTAGCAGAAGGGCCTTAGAGGGATGTTGCAACGGAAGAAGTCAGTTGTAGCCCCCTCTTGCGGTTACGTCGGTAGACCAGTCATGATGGATCAGCAGGGCTCCGTGTGGTAAAAGGGTCCAGGCCAATTGGCAAAATAGGTATAGTGGCCAAAGAATTTGTCTGATGGGTCTCTTAAGCTAACAGTCCGATATGCTCTAGCCAGCTAGCGGGCCGCGGCTGCAGTCGTTGCAACACCAGAGAACCTTTAGAAGGGTACTACAGAGGGAATGTTTGTATTTCTGAACTCAAATATAATAGTATAGATTAGAATACCAATCCAGGGGTAACTTCAGGTGTGGTATTCTGATAGTGAAACGATCACATTTATGTTACAAAGCTCTTTTTACATTAACGGTTGTCACAAAGTGCTTTACAGATACTCAGCCTAATACCCCAAAAAGCAAATAGCGCAGACCCAGAAGCACATCAGATATGACACTAGGCTAATAGAAAAGTAATAGCCCAATTCAGAGAGTATATCCTGCAAAACAGATACAGTATGTATTAATCAATGTTCCTTTATAAGCCATACTGATATGTGAACACTTATGACAGATACTGCACTATATTTTATTCTATATGCCAAGTCCGTCACCTGTACACGCCTCTCTGATGGCCTCACGGCTGTCGTTTCACTTCTGACACCAATGTAACAAATTAGCGGGGTAGTCCCGACCGGGACACGACTCCAGGTCAAGTGATTGTCAAGCCAACATCTTAACCGTTATGGCAAGAAGTCTGAACCTGTTAATGAGGTCGCTGCAATAGGGGTTTTGGCATTAAAAAATAATTATTAACCATTTTTACATGACATTGAATAATTGTATCAATTCATTATAGGCCGATTGATCATCAATAGGTGATTTATTAGACCTACTTAATACTCAAAAATTGATTGAAGGTGCAATCTGTATCTGCATATTGTAGTGACCCGACTGTAGGCTAATATGTAAATGAATGATGGACCGGTGGATGAAATCGTGTCTTCTTGCAGAGGTGTAGGAGGTGGAAATTAGTGTGGACTCCTTTAAGGCTAAGCAGGTAGAGGATTTCGGACAACATAGCCAATGGATGTAGTGCCTGGTCCTGAGTTTCAACCTGGACTCAGCAGTACATGTAACATATGTGGAAGGACCACTAGAGGGCAGGCTGGGCTCATGGATAGTAGCCCAACAAAGCATGGGAGACAAGGTAACCCGAGTCAATTAAGCACAGCTGACGGTACTAATGACATACTCTCCTTCCCCTATAAGAGAGAGAATGGAACCAGCAGAGAGAAGGGAAACTATCTCTGGAAGATGGCCACCGAGAGAGAAGCTGTGCTGAAAGAAGCTGTGCTGAAAGAAGCTGTGCTGAAAGAACCAGTGCTGAAAGAACCAGTGCTGAAAGAACCAGTGCTGAAAGAACCAGTGCTGAAAGAACCAGTGCTGAAAGAAGCTGTGCTGAAAGAAGCTGTGCTGAAAGAAGCTGTGCTGAAAGAACCAGTGCTGAAAGAACCAGTGCTGAAAGAAGCTGTGCTGAAAGAACCAGTGCTGAAAGAAGCTGTGCTGAAAGAAGCTGTGCTGAAAGAAGCAGTGCTGAAAGAAGCAGTGCTGAAAGAACCAGTGCTGAAAGAACCACTAAGACTGTGACAAACCCGTGATTTATGTTTGTTGTAGTTTAAAGATATTCCTATTGTGTTCTTGTTTCCAATTTGTACGTCGCTCTGGATAAGAGCGTCTGCTAAATGACTTAAATGTAATGTAAATGTTTCATCTGGAGAAGAAGATGTGTGTTTTTCCTTGGAAGATTTTTCATTGATTATGTTAGAATGTTTTTGTTGACAAAATGCCCTCAATAGAGAACTGTGTTCAATCAAGAAAACCTACTCCCGACTCGTTTATTCCACCTTCCCGCTTTTTTCCCGCGTACTTGGTACGCTCACACATAGTAAATGTAAATCCGGGACACTACAAATAGCATTATATGTCAGGTTTTGTATGGTATGTATTAATTTGTGCATGTCCATCATCCATTTCGTACAATATGTTACAAATTGCAATTCGTACAACATCTGCAAAACGTATGAAACTTGGGATGAAAGAGTGCTTGACATGGGATGAAAGAAGTGCAGGAGCTGTCTTCATCCAGGAGCTGTCTTAATCTAAGTATTTTCACCAAAATTCATAAATGACACAATACCATAGAGACCTCTGATTATTCACTGTTAAGTGTTCATACACATTTTCCATGACTTCTCCATGTATTTTAACCAAATTTTCATGGCTAGTATTATAGCCCACATGAAGAATTAAGCATTATTGACACTGGAAGGCTGCTGTGTCTGATCCAATGTAGGGAAACCATCTAAAGCTGTTGTGCCCGTGACCAAGGCACTAAACCACCCACAAAGTAGAACTGCACTGTTAGTCACATGTTGTCAACCCTCCATCTAGAAAGCACCTGGGTCTGCAGGCTTGGCTTTTGATCCAGCCCTGAAACATCCGAGTCTGCTTATCAAGGTCCTGTTGAGCACAGATGTTTAGGCTACAATGTGGATCATGTGTGAAATGCTTGAAAATGTTTGTGATATCAACAGAGAGGTATATTTTCTGTGTGATTTAAATATAGACTTTTATCAAGCTGCCCACTCAAGAAAAAGCTTCAAACTGTAACTAGTGCCTGCAACCTGGTTCAGGTTATAAGTCAACCTCCCAGGGTAGTTACAAACAGCACAGGAATTAAATCATCTACATGTATTGATCACATCTTCACTAATGCTGCAGAAATTTGCTTGAAAGCAGTATCCAGATCCATCAGATGTAGTGATCAAAATATAGTAGCCATATCTAGGAAAATCAAAGTTCCAAGGGCTGGGCCTAATATTGTGTATACAATCATTTTTGTAGTGATTCCTATGTTGTTGATGTAAAGAATATTTGTTGGCCTGTTGTGTGTAATTAAAAGTAAAAATAAATATTTCACCTTTATTTAACCAGGTAGGCCAGTTGAGAACAAGTTCTCATGTACAACTTTGACCTGGCCAAGATAAAGCAAAGCAGTGCGACAAAAACAGCAACACAGAGTTACATATGGGATAAACAAACGTCCAGTCAATAACACAATAGAAAAAGCTGTATACAGTGTGTGCAAATGAAGTAAGTAGGTAAGGCAATAAATAGGCCATAGTGGCGAAGTAATTACAATTTAGCAATTAACACTGGAGTGATATATGAGCAGAAGAGGATGTGCAAGTAGAAATACTGGTGTGCAAAAGAACAGAAAAACAAAAACAAATATGGGGATGAGGTAGGTAGTTGGTTGGTACAGCTGCAGCGACCGGTATGTTGCTCTGACAGCTGAAGCTTAAAGTTAGTGAGGGAGATATAAGTCTCCAACTTCAGTGATTTTTGCAGTTCGTTCCAGTCATTGGCAGCAGAGAACTGGAAGGAAAGGCGGCCAACGGAAGTGTTGGCTTTGGGGATGACCAATGAAATATACCTGCTGGAGCGCATGCTATGGGTGGGTGTTGCTATGGTGACTAGCGAGCTGAGATAAGGCGGAGCTTTACCTAGCAAAGACTTATAGATGACCTGGAGCCAGTGGGTTTGGCGACAAATAAGTAACGAGGACCAGCCAACGAGAGCATACAGGTCGCAGTGATGGGTAGTATATGGGGCTTTGGGGACAAAACGGATGGTACTGTGATAGACTGCATCCAGTTTGCTGAGTAGAGTGTTGGAGACTATTTTGACATTGCCGAAGTCAAGGATTGGTTGGATAGTCAGTTTTACGAGGATATGTTTGGCAGCATGGGTGAAGGATGCTTTGCTGTGAAATAGGAAGCCGATTCTAGATTTAATTTTGGATTGGAGATGCTTAATGTGAGTCAGGAAGGAGAGTTTACAGTCTAACAAGACACCTAGGTATTTGTAGTTGTCCACATATTCTAAGTCAGAACCGTCCAGAGTAGTGATAAAGGACGGGCGGGTGGGTGCGGGCAGCGATTGGTTGAAGAGCATGCATTTAGTTTTACTTGCATTTAAGAGCAGTTGGAGGCCACAGAAGGAGAGTTGTATGGCGTCGAAGCTCGTTTGGAGATTTGTTAACACAATTTCCAAAGAAAGGCCAGATGTATACAGAATGGTGTCTTCTGCGTAGAGGTGGATCAAAGAATCAACCGCAGCAAGAGTGACATCATTGACATATACAGAGAAAAGAGTCGGTCCGAGAATTGAACCCTGTGGCACCCCCATAGAGACTGCAAGATGTCCGGACAACAGGCCCTCCGATTTGACACACTGAACTCTATCTGAGAAGTAGTTGGTGAACCAAGCGAGGCAGTCATTAGAGAAACTAAGGCTGTTGAGTCTGCCGATAAGAATGTGGTGATTGCATAGTGAAGAAGGTACGGTGGGATTCTAAATGGTCGGTGATCTGTTTGTTCACTTTGCTTTTGAAGACTTTAGAAAGGCATGGCAGGATGATTATAGGTCTGTAACAGTTTGGGTCTAGAGTGAAGAAGGGGAGGAATCTCAGACGATACGAAAGAGTGGTTGAACAGACTAGTAATAGGGGTTGCAACAATGGCGGCAGATCATTTTAGAAAGAGATGGTCCAGATTGTCTAGCCCAGCTAATTTGTAGGGATCCAGAATTTGCAGCTCTTTCAAAACATCAGCTGTCTGGATTTGGGAGAATCAGGGAGGAATTGGGCTAGTTGCTGAAGGTGGTGCAGAGCTGTTGGCCGGGGATGGGATAGCCAGGTGTAAAGCATGGCCAGCCATAGAGAAATGCTTATTGAAATTCTTGATTATTGTGGATTTATCAGTGGTGACAGTGTTTCCTAGTCACAGTGCAGTGGGCAAGAGTAGCAATCAGGCATTACATGCCAGCAACAAATGCTGATATTACACATCCAAGAATAACTGATCAAATTATGAAAGACAAGCATTGTAATTTTGAATTCCGTAAAGTGGGTGTGGAATATTTTTTTTTGTCTATCAACAATGACAAGCCACCGGAGTCTGACAACTTGGATGGAATATTAATGAGGATAATAGCAGATGATATTGCCACTCCTATTTGCCATAATCAAACTAAGCCTACTAGAAAGTGTGTGCCCTCAGGCCTGGAGGGAAGCAAAAACAGTTCCGCTACCCAAGAATATTGAAGCCCCTTTTACTGGCTCAAATAGCCAACCAATCAGTCTGTTACCATCCCTTAGTAAACTTTTGGAAAAGAATGTGTTTGACCAAATACAATACTATTTTACTGTAAACAAAATGACAACATACTGTCAGCACACTTATAGGGAAGGACATTCAACAAGCATGACATTTACACAGAATGACTGATGATTGCCTGATGACTGATGAGAAAAATTTATGACAAAAAGACGGTGGGAGTTGTTTTGTTAGACTTAAGTGCGGCTTTTGACATTATCGATCATAGACTACTGATGGAAAAATGTGTTATGTCTTTACACCCCCTGCTATATTGTGGATAAAGAGTTACCTGTCTAACAGAACACAGAGGGCGTTTTTTAATGGAATCCTCTCCAACATAATCCAGGTAGAGTCAGGAATTCCCCAGGGCAGCTGTCTAGGCCCCTTACTTAAAAGAAAAATCACTAATGACATGCCACTGGCCTTGAGTAAAGCCAATGTGTCTATGTATGAGGATGACTCAACACTATGCACATCAGCTACTACAGCGAGTGAAATCACTGCAGTACATAACAAAGATTTGCAGTTAGTTTCAGAGTGGGTGGAAAGGACTAAGTTAGTCCTAAATATTTCAAAAACTAAAAGCATTGCATTTGCAACTAATCATTCACTAAATCCTAAACCTCAACTTAATATTGTAATAAATCATGTGTAAATTGAGCAAGTTGAGGTGACTAAACTGCTTGGAGTAAATCTGGATTGTAAACTGTCATGGTCAAAACATGTTGATACTACAGTAGCTAAGATGGGGAGAAGTCTGTCCATAATAAAGCGCCACTCTGACTTTTTAACAACACTATCAACAAGACAGGTCCTACAGGCTCTAGTTTTGTATCACCTGGACTACTGTTCAGTCTTGTGGTCAGGTGCCACAAAGAAGGACCTTAGAAAATTACAATTGGCTCAGAACAGGGCAGCACTGCTGGTCCTTACACGGAGAGCTAACAATAATATGCATGTAAATCTCCCATGGCTCAAAGTGGAGGAGAGATTGACTTCATCATTACTTGTTTTTGTAAGAAGTGTTGACATGCTGAAAGCACAGAGGTGTCTTTTTAAAATATTAGCACAGCTCAGACACACATGCATACCACACAAGACATGCCACCAGAGGTCTCTTCACAATCTTCAAGTCAAGAACAGACTATGAGAGGCGCACAGTACTACATAGAGCGATGACTACATGGAACTCTATTCTACAGGTACAGTGCCTTGCGAAAGTATTCGGCCCCCATGAACTTTGCGACCTTTTGCCACATTTCAGGCTTCAAACATAAAGATATAAAACTGTATATTTTGTGAAGAATCAACAACAAGTGGGACACAATCATGAAGTGGAACGACATTTATTGGATATTTCAAACTTTTTTAACAAATCAAAAACTGAAAAATTGGGCGTGCAAAATTATTCAGCCCCCTTAAGTTTTTACTTTGTTAATACTTTTTCAATGTGTGCAATCTTGAACAGCCTACTGACACGCATAGATTCACAGACTCGCGGCAAATAAACTTGAACAAAGCGGAATCAGGAAATGAATGCCCACTCTCCATTGCTATTCAATGCAGATCCCACCTTCATTCCGCTTTGGTGCTCCGGACAGCTCCGGCCCAAGTCAAGCACTGGTTACGAATTCCAATTTGTTGTGGCTAGTGTTAGCTAGGTGGCTAATGCTAACGTTAACTAGCTGGTTAACGTTAGCTAGGTTACAGGTTAGGGGTTAAGGTTAGGGTTAAAGTAGCTAATTAGCTAAAATACTAAAGTTGTCCGCGATGAGATTCAAAAACGCACGATAGGTAGCTAGACATTCATGTTGAATGGCCACCTACCCATCCAACCACCTTACCTTATCTTAATCCAAGTCTAAGCCGTTGGGGGGTACTAAGCTAACATATGGAATTGTTTTAAGATGGTCATACTGTGTATCATTTAGTTATTTGATTGAGATTTTATGACCCCTTTAAGTATCCGCCCCAAAATTTACAAAATGATTTGATAAAAATATTGAATTTAGCCTTTACTACTATAGCCCATAGAAACACATTGTATAATACATTCATAAATGGCAAAAAAGACAGTAAAAAATACATCATCATAAGGAATATGGTTTTGAAGTGTCTGTCCTATAGACCCCTTTCCAGTACACGACACTGACGTTAGGCGAGACTCTAGGCTGCAGTAAGAAAGCCATTGCCATCTGCACCCATTCAACATAGCCTAGATTTAAGTTTTTATTACTTCTAAACAAAATAACTTTTTGGTGTTCTTGTAACGGATGTGAAACGGCTAGTTTAGTTAGCGGTGTGCGCTAAATAGCGTTTCAATCGGTTACGTCACTTGCTCTGAGACCTTGAAGTAGTAGTTCCCCTTGCTCTGCTTTTGTGGAGTGATGGGTAACGATTCTTCGAGGGTGACTGTTGTTGATGTGTGCAGAAGGTCCCTGGTTCGCGCCCGGGTATGGGCGAGGGGACAGTTTAAAATTATACTGTTACATTAATGCTGTTGACCCGGATTACTGGTTGCTGCGGAAAAAAGGAGGAAGGTCAAAAGGGGGGTGAGTGTAACGGATGTGAAACGGCTAGTTTAGTTAGCGGTGTGCGCTAAATAGCGTTTCAATCGGTTACGTCACTTGCTCTGAGACCTTGAAGTAGTAGTTCCCCTTGCTCTGCAAGGGCCGTTTGTTTTGTGGAGCGATGGGTAACGATGCTTCGAGGGTGACTGTTGTCGATGTGTGCAGAGGTTCCTGGTTCGCGCCCGGGTATGGGCGAGGGGACGGACGTAAAGTTATTCTGTTACATTCTCATATGCTTACAATGATTTTCTGATTATTGCATGAACAGTCGCTAAGATTATATTTGGTTGTGTGATCTTTGCAAAATAACTATTTTGGATGCAGCGGTTGTTAGCTAGAATGCTAACACTCATTGACATAGATGTAGCAAAAGCTAGCCAAAGAGACATTTTACTGGTTGAAGTTGAAGTGTTTTCTAGGTATAATGCAGTTGATTTGCGATGATGACACAAACATTAAATTAAGCAGAACATTCATATGAGCCTTAAAATCCAATTATAATCCAAAAGTAGCGTGAAATGCACTCATAAGTAACATGTAAATAGAGGCTTTTTCTGCTGGCGTTTTATAAGAACTCCCCTGTGTTATTCCACCAACTTGCATGCATCCCCCTCGTGCGGCAATGTTTGCAAACACAGAAAGAGGTGTATATCTAGGAGATATAAGAAAGCCCAGGAAATATATATACATTTTTTCATATATATTTTTTGGACACATATTTAACCGTTTATTTTTGTTGGTACAAAACTACTGTACCTCCATACTTCCATTTGTTTGTATGGGCTACCTTCAAACAAGTTCTGTGACACTTGTGGGGGTCGTAGAATAAAACGGAGAACACCATCTTGTTATTGAGTCATTTGTTGACCGCTAGGATGCTGCAGACGTTTTCGTGAGAAGACAGATTTGCGGGATGTCTCATGTTCTGACAAACACCGCTGTAGCTCAGCCACTTCCCACCGTACAGTAGATGCAGAAGGCCGACATTAGTGCATGCAATGGATTGAGCTGCAGCCCAAATTAAAAACAACTTGATATCTCTAGTTTAAACTGATGGATTTTGATGGGGATTTTTAAAATTATGTTAGTTAGATTCACGGTCAATAGACTCAAGATTTCTTAAGTAACCTTCTGTCTTCTGTAACCATACCAAACGTTACATATCACACTAATTTGAGACCAGGCTGTGCGTTTGTGTACCGCATCATCCCGGATTTACATTTACTATGTTACATCTAGTCTGAGACCAGGCTGTGCGTTTGTGTACTACATCATCGCATCTGCGCGACAGGACTCCCTTTGCAGGGGACAGTAACAAGCCGAAGAAGCGGTGCACACACTGATACGATGGATTTCAATCTCAAAAAGCTTACTTCTGATGCAGGAGTCTTCTTCACTCGTGCAGTCCAGGTATTTAGCAAATGTGTTGTTTGAAATCCCATGAATAATTGTTTTTGTCGTGCTCTGACCGAGGTGCGTAGTCTGTAATTATCTTATTCCGAAACGGATTGTAATGGGTCGTCTTTCTCATATAACGCTGCAAACACCAAATATAAACGGTTACTTCAAAAATATTTAAGAATAGGGAATGTTTTTCGTTTAGGTTTTTCTCGCCGTTAACGCCATTGTAAGCCGATAATTATGGTTAAGCCCTTCTCCATTATTTATGTCTGTTTTCGACCGTAGCGCCGAGGGGTGCATGTGACGGTCACCAGGATACGGGGCGGCGACTCCTCTAACCGTTACTTTACACTCCTGTCAGAGAATTGTAGGGCTAGGCTACTAGACCTGTCTGCTATACATTTCTATGCATCATGCCACTGGTTGTCATTGCAGTCCTCACTGAAAAAAGGCGACATTTTTTGTTTTATGCTGTATTGAGTGGGGACTAATAATGGTATGTGTAGCAGCCAATGTCTAATTCCTCAGTCATTGGTCCTATTCTAATCATAGGATTGACCTGTTTTCCTGTCATCCGGCAGGTACGGTAGTTTAGCGATTAGAGAGGCGAGCCCGGAGGGTTGCCAGTTTGAATCCCAGGACCGAAGGGTATCAAATCCTAGATGCCATTGCCTGCAATTGTGCCCTTGACCAAGGCATTTAACCCCCCCACAACAACAGCCCCCCTCTCCAAAACCTGTATGAGTGTGTGTGCATTCGGCAATTATTCAGACCCTTTCCCTTTTTCCACGTTTTGATACATTACAGCCTTATTCTAAATGGATTTCCCTCACCAATCTACACATAGTTCCACATAATAACAAAGCAAAACATTGTTTTTTTGTTGTTGCAAATGTATTAAAAAGAACACAGAAAAATACCTTATTTATGTGAGACTCGAAATTGAGCTCAGCTGCATCCTGTTTATTTGATCATCCTTGGTGTTTCTTCAACTTGATTGAGTCCAACCACCTGTGGTAAATTCAATTGATTGGACATGATTTGAATAGACACACACCTGTCTATATAAGGTCCCACAGTTGACAGTGCATGTCAGAGCAAACACCAAGCCATTAGGTCGAAGGAATTGTCCGTAGAGTGCCGAGACAGAATTGTGTCGGCACAGATCTGGGGAAGCGTACCAAAACATTTATGCAGCACTGAAGGTCCCCAAGAACACAGTGACCTCCATCATTCTTAAATTGAGAAGTTTGGAACCACCAAGACTCTTCCTAGAGCTTGCCGCCTGGCCAAACTGAGCAATCGGAGGGGAGAAGGGTGACCAAGAACCTGATAGTCACTCTGATAAAGCTCCAGAGTTCCTCTGCGGAGATGGGAGAACCTTACAGAAGGTCAACCATCTGTGCAGTACTCCACCAATCAGGCCTTTTATGGTAGAGACTGAAATCACTCCTCAGTAAAAGGCACATGACCGCCGCTTGGAGTTTGCCAAAAGCCTTTTGGCACCTAAAGGACTAAGACAATGAGAAAAAAGATTCTCTGATCTGATAAAACCAAGATTGAACTCTTTGGCCTGAATGCCAAGTGTCATATCTGGAGAACCTGGCACCATCTGTGGTGGCAGCATTATGCTGTGGAGATGTTTTTCAGCGGCAGGGACTGGGAGACTAGTCAGGATCAAGGGAAAGATAAAAGGATTAAAGTACAGAGAGATCCTTGATGGATCCCGGGGAAGGACTGCCCGTTCCATGATCTCGCCATCACGGTTGACAACTCCATTGTGTCCTCCTCCCAGAGCGCTAAGAACCTTGGCGTGATCCTGGACAACACCCTGTCGTTCTCAACTAACAGCAAGGCGGTGGCCCGTTCCTGTAGGTTCATGCTCTACAACATCCGCAGAGTACGACCCTGTCTCACACAGGAAGCGGCGCAGGTCCTAATCCAGGCACTTGTCATCTCCCGTCTGGATTACTGCAACTCGCTGTTGGCTGGGCTCCCTGCCTGTGCCATTAAACCCCTACAACTCATCCAGAACGCCGCAGCCCGTCTGGTGTTCAACCTTCCCAAGTTCTCTCACGTCACCCCGCTCCTCCGCTCTCTCCACTGGCTTCCAGTTGAAGCTCGCATCCGCTACAAGACCATGGTGCTGTGAGGGGAACGGCACCTCAGTACCTCCAGGCTCTGATCAGGCCCTAAGGATAAGTAATACTTCTCCCCCCCCCCCCCCTTTAAGATTTAGATGCACTATTGTAAAGTGACTGTTCCACTGGATGTCATAAGGTGAATGCACCAATTTGTAAGTCGCTCTGGATAAGAGCGTCTGCTAAATGACTGAAATGTAATGTAAATGTAAAACTTGCTCCAGAGCGCTCAGGACTCAGACTGGGGTAACGGTTCACCTTCCAACAGGACAAAGACCCTAAGCACACAGCCAAGACAATGAAGGAGTGGATTTGGGACAGGTCTGTGAATGTCCTTGAGTGGCCTAGCCAGAGCCCGGACTTGAACCCGATCAAACATCTCTGGAGAGACCTGAAAATAGCTGTGCAGCGACGCTCCCCATCCAACAGCTTGATAGGATCTGCAGAAAAGAATGGGAGAAACTCTCCCAAATACAGGTGTGCCAAGCTTGTAGCATTTACACTCAAGGCTGTAATCGCTGCCAATGGTGCTTCAACAAAGTACTGAGTAAAGGGTCTGAATACTTATGTAAATGTGATATTTTTTTTAACCATTTGCCAAATCTCTAAAAACATGTTTTTAATTGTCATTTTTGGGTATTGTGTGTAGAATGATGAGGAAAAGCAACAATTTAATATGTTTTAGAGTAAGGCTGTAACGTAAACAAAATGTGGAAAAGTCAAGGTGTCTGAATACTTTCTGAATGCACTGTATATACACACTGAGTGGACAAAACATTCAGGATGCCTGCTCTTTCCATGACATAGACTGACCATGTGAAATCAATAATCCCTTATTGATGTCAATTGTTAAATCCTCTTCAATCTGTCTACATGAAGGGGAGGAGACGGGTTAAAAAAATAAAAATAAAAGCTTGAGCGTTGTTCACGCTCAACATGTTTGTACCAGCATCCCTGTGTGGAATGTTTTCAGCACATTACCTTGTTTAGTCCATGCACTGACGAATTGAGGCTGTTCTGGGGGCAAAATGAGGGAGAAGGGGGGTGTGCGCAACTCAACATTAGGAAGGTGTCCTTAATGTTTAGTACACTGTGTATGTGTGTATTTCCGAGGGGTTTGGTTAAGATAAATTTCAGTTGGACCTTCTGTGCAATTTACCATTAAACTGATCCCACTGTGTAACTCAGTTGGTAGAGCATGGCTGTTGCAGCGCCAGGGTTGTGAGTTAGATCATAAAAAAAGTTTAAAAAAACGTGTGTTTAAATGACAAAAATGTTAAAAAATATTATCATTAGGCCTATCAACAACAGGACTAGTATGCTACCACTCTCAGTACTTTTTCAACTTGGAGTGGTATAAAGTAGGCCGATTTGGAATTTAGTGCTTCTCTGGCTTCTAGGAATTGGATGTTTTCACAGGGCTTACATGGCTGCCAATGGATTGAATAGCCTGCAATGTAGGTTTTCAATGGTCAAACAAGTCCACACTGTACAGGTTTTGGTAAAGCAAGTGAACAATACAGCATCATGTGATACCACGAGTATGAGAGAACATTTATTTTTACTGCTCTAATTACAATGGTAACCAGTTTATAATAGCAATAAGGCACTTCAGGTTTGTGGTATATGGCCAATATACCACGCTAAGAACTGTATCCAGGTACTCTTAGCCGTGGTATATTGGCCATATATCACCCCCCCCCCCATGCCTCATTGCTTAAATATTATACCCTCCCTGTTATTGTAATGGTGGTATGATATTTCTGCTTCTGTAACTTTCTCACTTATCATTATCCATGATTCACTCAGGACTATCCATAATCATGGTAGCATCCACATTAATTTAGGAGTGTTTAGAAACATTATATTCTTATTTACAATCAAAGTGACTCCAAAATAACACAATACATTATTTACCATTAATTTCTGTTAGACACAAAATAATATGTAACGAGACCAAAACAAACAGCAAATGCATCCAACAAGTTTGTAGAGTCACAAGCTTGATGTAATCATTGCATGCTAGAAATATGGGACTAAATATGGAATATGGGACTAAATACTAAACTTTGGACTACTTTGATACACATATAAGTGAATTGGTCCCAAATCTTTTTGTCCCCTGAAATGAAGGGACTATGTACAAAAACGGCTGTAATTTCTAAACGTTTTGCATGATATGGGTGAAATAACCCTCAAGTTAAAGCTGACAGTCTGTAATTCATAGTCAGTGTATCATTCAAATCCAAAGTGCTGGAGTACAGAGCCAAAACAATATGTCACTGTCACAATACTTTTAGAGCTCACTTTAGATGGCTAGTAGTAGAATCAGCTTTTTACTGTGTGAAATGCAAGGGGCAGGCTTTCTCCACCAATCAGGGACTGTGATTCAACCTAAAGTGCAGTGTCACTCGAGAGGAAACAGATGTTTCACTCCCACCAGTCACCTCTGTTGACGACCACATGTGATCCACAAACAGGAAAATATAGCCAAATATTACCATTCCGTAAGAATGGTAATCACTGAAGCATTATCCTATGTTCGGATGATATGGGTTACCAGTGACAGCCATTGTAACAGCCCTTTTATGCCATTTCCAGCTCCCGTCTTCACATGCCAAAAATCCCCCTGTGAGAAATAAACCTTACCGCACCAATGCATAGAAAGAAAGTCTGATGTGGTCCTACTGTGCTGTGAGACTAGCTCTGTGGCTGATGGCAAACCACATTATGCATTTAGTTGCCCAAAAAATATAGATTTTGAAATGGCTTGATATTGTCAGCACATTATTAGGGATGTGGTTGTAGTACTTTTTAGGAGTAGATATGGCATGTATTTCAATGTACTGTGTATGAAATGGGTTGGGTGTTATATTCACGCCAGATAAGGTGGTATTTCAAGCAAAGGTACATTTATTATAGCCTCATGATAGACTTCTTGTTGCCATTTTGCAGTGGAGCAGAAGTGAAAGTCTTCAAGTGATTGCTTAATCATGAGTCATAACGAGGGAGCTCAAGACGTCTTGTGATGCCGGATGGACTACCAGTGTGGCTGCTGCACAATTATAGAGCAGTCACTCAGGGAGCTTCTGCGCTCTGCTATCCTCACAGTTCTCTCTCTGTCTGTCTGTTCCGCTCCTCCCTCCCTCCCTCCACCCACACAGACACGACGTGGTGGTTGAGCTTAGGTTCATTTTGTAACTTAGCTTTGTGTTGTAGTTCGAGAGGTTAGGCTTAGAGGGCCTTAGCAGTCACAAGCTGCTCAAAATGGGCCATTCACGGAAACATTTCAGAGCCAGACAGAATTGACTGGTCACAATTTGCCCAGCTGCCACTGACTTACAGAACAATGTTGTTTTTTGCCAGTCATAACGTATACTGTCTTCGCCTACATTATTTAGGTGTATGTTTTTGACAGTAAATATGATTTGTTCCTTTTTGTCTCCAAGTTCACAGAAGAGAGGTTGGGCTCTGCGGAGAAGACTGAGCTCGATGCCCACTTGGAGAATCTGATCGCCCGGGCCGACTGCACGAAGAACTGGACTGAGAAGATCTTCAGGCAAACAGAGGTCTTGTTGCAGCCCAATCCAAGTAAGACCCAGTCCTAAAGCAACATATAGCTGGGTCCCAGACTTGTTTGTGCTGTCCGGTCAACTCCCATGGTCATTGCCACTGCCAAACAAGACAGCACAAACAGATCTGGGACCAGGCTGAAAGGAGCCTTCATGGTGATGCCATTCTATCTGTGTTTTGGGTTCTGAGCCCTAGCTAGTGTTTTTCTTTGGCTGTGTTTTGCCTACATGCATATGTCCAAAGAAGTTCTATTGAAGTATACAGTACTTTGTGGCATTGGTCCCTTTGAGAGAAAGAAACCTAGTATGTTAGAAAACTAACCATTGACTTTCTGACCCTCCATGCTACAGTTGACCACACTGGTAAGTCTGTCTCCACTCTCAGTATGTAGTAGTTGTAGCATCAGGAGTAGCAGCAGGAGTAGTAGTTGTAGTAGTAGTAGCAGCAGTAGTAGTAATCGTAGTAGCAGCAGCAGTAGTAGCAGCAGCAACAGTAGCAGCAGTAGTAGTAGCAGTAGTAGTAGTAGTAGTAGTAGTAGTAGTAGCAGCAGCAGTAGTAGTAGTAGCAGCAGCAGTAGTAGCAGCAGCAGTAGTAGCAGTAGTAGTAGCAGCAGTAGTAGTAGTAGTAGCAGCAGTAGTAGCAGTAGTCGTAGTAGCAGCATACTTGAGGCTCCCCACCCCATAAGACTTCCTATGGGGGTCATTTGGAATGTGTGGAATAGTTTCATTTTGGACCTAAACCCTTAACATAATGTACCCCCTCAGTGATCACAGATCTGAATGAGCTGGATAGGTCAATGCCATGTTCTACTTTATCATATGGTTTACAAATTTTGCTTAGTCCTTTAGCATCTTTGAACTGTAAAGAGGAAGGGTTTAGGTGCTGAAATAGGACTAGGCTCTTGTACTCACATGATTGCCTATGATGGCTGGTTATAGATAGCTGATATCTCCAATTGGTCCTTCTTTCTCTGCAAAATTTCACTCCGTAAGGGACTTTCATTCTTAAGGTGTCTTTCCATGCACGGCCAAATCCAAGGCCTGTTTGGTTGCTCTGACTTCAGCATAAATAAAACTTCAGCATAAATAGTGTCATCGATGTCAAATTCAATTGAGGTGCTGCACGACAGTTAGTTGAGTCATCTCTCGTGGACAGATTATTTGGGAAGTTACAACTTTTGCAAGAATTTGACTTCTGGGTAACCAAGATTAGTTGAAGAGACTTATGTGTTCAAATCAGATTTGGGACGGTAATGATGGTAATGGTAATGGCCTCTACAAGGTATCAAAAGCATTCCACAGGGATGCTGGCCCATGTTAACTACAATGCTTCCCACAGTTGTCAAATTGGCTGGATTCATGATACACACAGGAAACTGTTGCAAGTGTGAATCCCAGCAGCGTTGCAGCTCTTGACACACTCAAACCGGTGCGCCTGGCACCTACTACCATTACCCCATTCAAAGGCACTTAGATATTTTGTCTTGCCCATTAACCCTCTGAATGGCACACATACAAAATACATGTCTCAAGGCTTAAAAATTGATTTAACAAGTGACATCAATAAGGGATCATAGCTTTCACCTGGATTGATCTGGTCAGTCCATGTCATGGAAGAGTAGGTGTTCCTAATGTTTTGTACAGTCAGTGTATAGGGAATATGGTGCCATTTGGGACAAATCTGTGAAGGAACCACCAACCTCTCCCCTACCCTTATTCTCATCAAGAAGCACGTACACAAAGGAGTTTGTGTCATCGTGTGTCTGTACTTGTTGATGTGCTTTCCCCATTTTGTGTGTGTGTGTGTGTGTGTGTGTGTGTGTGTGTGTGTGTGTGTGTGTGTGTGTGTGTGTGTGTGTGTGTGTGTGTGTGTGTGTGTGTGTGTGTGTGTGTGTGTGTGTGTGTGTGTGTGTGTGTGTGTGTGTGTGTGTGTGTGTGTGTGTGTGTGTCTTGTAAAAGTGTTTGTAGGGGGTAAAAAACAAGCCTTTGTTTATCTGCTAAATGTTGTGTGCAGAAAGCTGGATAGGTTCCAGAGAACTGCCACCCCCACCATTTCACTCCCAAGCTGTGTCTTCTGTAGTGCATTGATCAATGTTGCCTTTCACTTTCCAACGTCAAGCAGTATAACATCGTAGATAGGAATTGTCAAATGTTAAGTCTTATTATTCATTGTCTGTCCATATGTACGTTATTACGTTCATAACTCGTACATTATTGCTCAGTAGAGTTGTTTTGGTGTATGGTTTTAAAACTCATCGCTTTGAAAATCGAAGAGACATTTAGGTCATTTCATTGTACCTGAAGGACTTTTCTCTAGTGATAAATTATGAAGGCTAATTAATTAATGCCTCTGAAAGGGAATAGATAAAGACTGAGAAGACTGGTGATTCATGTTTTTCCAGGGGGTTGGGTTGAGGTGTTACATCATTATAATATAATAATATATTACTTGTGCTTATTTGTACCTTGAAATTGGTAGTTTTTCTAGCATCTTTTTTTATTTATTGTGTTTTTGGCACAAAGGAAAAGCACTACATTTACTGATTGAGGTACCTAATTGCTATCTGGTGTGAACTATCTTATTCTTTACTTTTACACAGGTGCGCGTATAGAGGAGTTTTTCTATGAGAAGTTAGATAAGAAGATCCCATCCAGGACAACCAATGGAGAGCTGCTGGGACAATACATGCTGGATGCTGCTAAAGACTTTGGCCCAGGGACCCCATATGGTAGGTGGAACTAGTGGAGGTCTGGGTCTTTTGCCGTTTTGTCACTAACATGCGTTTGACAGCCGCAGGAGGTGCCGTAACACTCTATTCTGCTATTTTTTCTGCAACACCCTCTTGTTTTTGAAAGTCATTCTTCCTGAACCTTAGTATTCATTGAAATCTACATAATGTATTGATGCCAATGTGTCTGGGTGGGCTGGCAATGCTGCCCACACTGTACCAGGTGCTCAGCTGTCTGTGTGTGGTTGGCACAAAAACAAACAACATGGCAGTACCCAGTGTTCTAAATGCCATCAGCCTCCATCAGCTGCCCAGGCCTCCATTTTATTCAGAACATAATGGCAGCGTTCCAGGCCGATTATATTGCAGTCGCTTACCAGGTCTCATAACGCCCGCATAGGTGTTTAGTATATCAGATATCCTCATCTGTGACATAGCAATCTGATGCCCAACTGCAATGTATGATGTGGACCATGGCCAAAGTGACTCAAGTTGTCCTTATGGGGATGTCCAAGTCTATTAGAAAATGTGTTCAACCTGAACACGACATGCGCATTCTTGCACTGAAGTGTAATCTCTTAATTGTTCTCTTTCTAGGCATATTTTTAAGGGATTTTCTCTCAACTCTGCTCTAGGCATGTGAAATGTGGGTCGCGAGTTATGAGAATACAATATAATCACACTATTTCTTCTTCATTTGGGTCTTTGGAGTAGAGGTTGACCAATTATGATTTTTCCACGCCAATACCGATGATTGGAGGACCAAAAAAAAGAGATACCGATAAATCAGCCGAATTAAAAAAAAATATATATATGTGTTTATATGTGTATTTGTAATAATGACAATTACAACAAACTTAATATAATACATCAAATCAATTTAGCCTCAAATAAAATGAAACATGTTCAACTTGGTTTAAATAATGCAAAAACAAAGTGTTGGCGAAGAAAGTAAATACAGTACCTTGCGAAAGTATTCGGCCCCCTTGAACTTTGCGACCTTTTGCCACATTTCAGGCTTCAAACATAAAGATAAAACTGTATTTTTTTAAAGAATCAACAACAAGAAGTGGGACACAATCATGAAGTGGAACAACATTTATTGGATATTTCAAACTTTTTTAACAAATCAAAAACTGAAAAATTGGCCGTGCAAAATTATTCAGCCCCCTTAAGTTAATACTTTGTAGCGCCACCTTTTGATGCGATTACAGCTGTAAGTCGCTTGGGACATGTCTATCAGTTTTGCACATCGAGAGTGTAATTTTTTCCCATTCCTCCTTGCAAAACAGCTCGAGCTCGGTGAGGTTGGATGGAGAGCATTTGTGAACAGCAGTTTTCAGTTCTTTCCACAGATTCTCGATTGGATTCAGGTCTGGACTTTGACTTGGCCATTCTAACACCTGGATATGTTTATTTTTGAACCATTCCATTGTAGATTTTGCTTTATGTTTTGGATCATTGTCTTGTTGGAAGACAAATCTCCGTCCCAGTCTCAGGTCTTTTGCAGACTCCATCAGGTTTTCTTCCAGAATGGTCCTGTATTTGGCTCCATCCATCTTCCCATCAATTTTAACCATCTTTCCTGTCCCTGCTGAAGAAAAGCAGGCCCAAACCATGATGCTGCCACCACCATGTTTGACAGTGGGGATTGTGTTCAGGGTGATGAGCTGTGTTGCTTTTACGCCAAACATAACATTTTGCATTGTTGCCAAAAAGTTCAATTTTGGTTTCATCTGACCAGAGCACCTTCTTCCACATGTTTGGTGTGTCTCCCAGGTGGCTTGTGGCAAACTTTAAACGACACTTTTTATGGATATCTTTAAGAAATGGCTTTCTTCTTGCCACTCTTCCATAAAGGCCAGATTTGTGCAATATACAGTGTACTGTTGTACACTGATTGTTGTCCTATGGACAGAGTCTCCCACCTCAGCTGTAGATCTTTGCAGTTCATCCAGGGTGATCATGGGCCTCTTGGCTCCATCTCTGATCAGTCTTCTCCTTGTATGAGCTGAAAGTTTAGAGGGACGGCCAGGTCTTGGTAGATTTGCAGTGGTCTGATACTCCTTCCATTTCAATATTATCGCTTGCACAGTGCTCCTTGGGATGTTTAAAGCTTGGGAAATCTTTTTGTATCCAAATCCGGCTTTAAACTTCTTCACAACAGTATCTCGGACCTGCCAGGTGTGTTCCTTGTTCTTCATGATGCTCTCTGCGCTTTTAACGGACCTCTGAGACTACCACAGTGCAGGTGCATTTATACAGAGACTTGATTACACACAGGTGGATTGTATTTATCATCATTAGTCATTTAGGTCAACATTGGATCATTCAGAGATCGTCACTGAACTTCTGGAGAGAGTTTGCTGCACTGAAAGTAAAGGGGCTGAATAATTTTGCACGCCCAATTTTTCAGTTTTTGATTTGTTAAAAAAGTTTGAAATATCCAATAAATGTCGTTCCACTTCATGATTGTGTCCCACCTGTTGTTGATTCTTCACAAAAAAATACAGTTTTATATCTTTATGTTTGAAGCCTGAAATGTGGCAAAAGGTTGCAAAGTTCAAGGGGGCCGAATACTTTCGCAAGGCACTGTATGTGCCATGTAAAAAAGCTAACGTCTAAGTTCCTTGCTCAGAACATGAGAACATATGAAAGCTGGTGGTTCCGTTTAACATAAGTCTTCAATATTCCTAGGTAAGAAGTTTTAGGTTGTAGTTATTATAGGAATTATAGGACAACTTCTCTCTATACAATTTGTATTTCATATACCTTTGACTATCGGATGTTCTTATAGGCACTTTAGTATTGCCAGTGTAACAGTATAGCTTCCGTCCCTCCTCGCCCCTACCTGGGCTCGAACCAGGAACACATCGACAACAGCCACCCTTCGAAGCGGCGTTACCCATGCAGAGCAAGGGGAACAACTACTCCAAGTCTCAGAGCGAGTGATGTTTGAAACGCTATTAGCGCGCATCCCGCTAACTAGCTAGCCATTTCACATCGGTTACACCAGCCTAATCTCGGGAGTTGACAGGCTTGAATTCATAAACAGCTCAATGCTTGAAGCACAGTGACGAGTTGCTGGCAAAACGCACTAAAGTGCTGTTTGAATAAATGCTTACAAGCCTGCTGGTGCCTACCATCGCTCAGTCAGACTGCTCTATCAAATCATAGACATAGTTATAACATAATAACGCACAGAAATACGAGGCTTAGGTCATTAATATGGTCGAATCCGGAAACTATCATCTCGAAAACAAGACGTTTATTCTTTCAGTGAAATACGGAACCGTTCCGTATTTTATCTAAAGGGTGGCATCAATAAGTCTAATATTCCTGTTACATTGCACAACCTTCAATGTTATGTCATAATAATGTAAAATTCTGGCAAATTAGGCAGCCCAAACTGTTGCATATACACTGACTCTGCGTGCAATGAATGCAAGAGAAGTGACACAATTTCACCTGGTTAATATTGCCTGCTAACCTGGATTTATTTTAGCTAAATATGCAGGTTTAAAAATACATACTTCTGTGTATTGATTTTAAGAAAGGCATTGATGTTTATGGTTAGGTACACATTGGAGCAAGACCGTCCTTTTTCGCGAATACGCACTGCATCGATTATATGCAACACAGGACACGCCAGATAAACTAGTAATATCATCAATCATGTGTAGTTAACTAGTGATTATGATTGATTGTTTTTTATAAGATAAGTTCAATGCTAGCTAGCAACTATCCTTGGCTTCTTACTGCATTCGTGTAACAGGCAGTCTCCTCGTGGAGTGCAATGCAATTAGGTGGTTAGAGCGTTGGACTAGTTAACTGTAAGGTTGCAAGATTGAATCCCAGAGCTGACAAGGTAAAAATCTGTCATTCTGCCCCTGAACAAGGCAGTTAACTGTTCCTAGGCCGTCATTGGAAATAATATATATGTATATAAATAAGAAGACATAAGAATGTGTTAACTGACTTGCCTAGTTAAATAAAGGATAAAGAAAGGTGTAATATCTTTTTTTTAAATACTGATTTCCGTTTGTTATGAAGAATTGAAATCGGCCCTAATTAATCGGCCGTTCCGATTAATCGGTCGACCTCTACTTTGGAGGAGGAATATTGTCACGGAAGGACGCTCAATTTGTCATTTGTCTCTTTAGCTGAAAAGGTTTAAGAACCCCTGACAGAGCATTGTGGGCCAGTATATCAATTATTATCTTTGGGTGCTGCAGCCCAGGAGTAATCCAACTTGAATGAAAAGGATGTCCAACACTCGCCAGTTATGATATAAATTCCCAAGAAATGCAGCTTGCGACTGTTTTGTCTCCCATAGACTGTGAGCCAGTGTGATAATGGATAGTTGTGTCTAGGAGTTATAGCTCTGATGCTGACTTTGATTACATTGGAAGCTGGCGGGATACCCACTCCTCTCACAACCAATCTGACCCTTTACACAGCGGTTTGATGATACCATGCCTCACAACTTAGCAGCTTAGTTTAGCACGCTGTGTGTGCATGTGTAGTCCCAAGAAATTCCCTCCAGCGGCAGTTTCTTACTGAAAATCACCAGTCTCTTAAAACGATTATATGTCTATCTATCCATCCATCATTTATAACAGCAGTAAAGAGTGGTTAATGCAGTGAAGCATGGAGAGATGCTGAGTTGAGGGTGATGAGTTCTGACTTATAAATATACTTAATCAAGTCACTAAGGGAGAGAGGGTAATGCAGAACGTTTACATTCTGTCAGAACATGTTATTGTTAGACATCAGGTATCCTTAGGAAAGGAGAAGGGCCACAGTCTTGCTTCAGTTGTTGGGTTGTAATTTGAAATACTTGCTACACCAGAAGTTAATGGCTTTTTGTAGGTATAATGTATACAGTGAGGCAAAAAAGTATTTAGTCAACCACCAATTGTGCAAGTTCTCCCACTTAAAAAGATGAGAGGCCTGTAATTTTCATCATAGGTACACTTCAACTATGACAGACAAAATTAGATTTTTTTTTTGAAAATGACGTTGTAGGACTTTTAATGAATTTATTTGCAAATTATGCTGGAAAATAAGTATTTGGTCAATAACAAAAGTTTATCTCAATACAATGTTATATACCCTTTGTTGGCAATGAGAGGTCAAACGTTTTCTGTAAGTCTTTTCACACACTGTTGCTGGTATTTTGGCCCATTCCTCCATGCAAATCTCCTCTAGAGCAGTGATGTTTTGGGGCTGTTGCTGGGCAACACAGACTTTCAACTCCCTTCCACACTCCCTCCAAAGATTTTCTATGGTGTTGAGATCTGGAGACTGGCTAGGCCACTCCAGGACCTTAAATGCTTCTTACGAAGCCACTCCTTTGTTGCCCGGGCGGTGTGTTTGGGATCATTGTCATGCTGAAAGACCCGGCCACGTTTCATCTTCAATGCCCTTGCTGATGGAAGGAGGTTTTCACTCAATCTCACGATACATGGCCCCATTCATTCTTTCCTTTACACGGATCAGTCGTCCTGCTTCCTTTGCAGAAAAACAGCCTGATGTTTCCACCCCCATGTTTCACAGTAGGTATGGTGTTCTTTGGATGCAACTCAGCATTCTTTGTCCTCCAAACACGACGAGTTGAGTTTTTACCAAAAAGTTATATTTTGGTTTCATCTGACCATATGACATTCTCCCAATCTTCTTCTGGATCATCCAAATGCTCTCTAGCAAACTTCAGACGGGCCTGGACATGTACTGGCTTAAGCAGGGGGACACATCTGGCACTGCAGGATTTGAGTCCCTGGCCATGTAGTGTGTTACTGATGGTAGGCTTTGTTACTTTGGTCCCAGCTCTCTGCAAGTCATTCACTAGGTCCCCCCGTGTGGTTCTGGGATTTTTGCTCACCGTTCTTGTGATCATTTTGACCCCATGGGGTGAGATCTTGCGTGGAGCCCCAGATCGAGGGAGATTATCAGTGGTCTTGTATGTCTTCCATTTCCTAATAATTGCTGCCACAGTTGATTTCTTCAAACCAAGCAGCTTACCTATTGCAGATTCAGTCTTCCCAGTCTGGTGCAGGTCTACAATTTTGTTTCTGGTGTCCTTTGACAGCTCTTTGGTCTCGGCCATAGTGGAGTTTGGAGTGTGAATGTTCGAGGTTGTGGACAGGTGTGGATTAGTGAGGAATGGGGGCCGAGGTCAGGTCACATTAAGGGAGAAGGAACAATTTATTACTACTTCCTGCCTAGCAATACAAATGTCATGTTTAGAGAAAAGGAGGAGACTTGTTCTTAAGTGGGGTGTATATATACACTGCTCAAAAAAAAAGCGAACACTTAAACAACACAATGTAACTTCAAGTCAATCACACTTCTGTGAAATCAAACTGTCCACTTAGGAAGCAACACTGACAATAAATTTCACATGCTGTTGTGCAAATGGAATAGACAACAGGTGGAAATTATAGGCAATTAGCAGGACACTCCCAATAAAGGAGTGGTTCTGCAGGTGGGGACCACAGACCACTTCTCAGTTCCTATGCTTCCTGGCTGATTTTTTTGGTCACTTTTGAATGCTGGCGGTGCTTTCACTCTAGTGGTAGCATGAGACAGAGTCTACAACCCACACAAGTGGCTTAGGTAGTGCAGCTCATCCAGGATGGAACATCAATGCGAGCTGTGGCAAGGTTTGCTGTGTCTTTCAGGGTAGTGTCCAGAGCATGGAGGCACTACCAGGAGACAGGCCAGTACATCAGGAGACGTGGAGGAGGCTGTAGGAGGGCAACAACCCAGCAGCAGGAACGCTACCTCCGCCTTTGTGCAAGGAGGAGCACTGCCAGAGCACTGCAAAATGACCTCCAGCAGGCCACAAATGTGCATGTGTCTGTTTCTGACCGTTTGAGCAGACTCCATGAGGGTGGTATGAGGGCCCGACGTCCTGCACGGTGTTGGGCTGTAAGCACAACCCCCACCTGTGGACGTTTGGCATTTGCCAGAGAACACCAAGATTGGCAAATTTGCCACTGGCGCCCTGTGCTCTTCACAGATGAAAGCACGTTCACACTGAGCACATGTGACAGACGTGACAGTCTTGAGACGCCGTGGAGAACGTTCTGCTGCCTGCATCATCCTCCAGCATGACCGGTTTGGCAGTGGGTCAGTCATGGTGTGGCATTTCTTTGGGGGGCCGCACAGCCCTCCATGTGCTCGCCAGAGGTAGCCTGACTGCCATTCGGTACCGAGATGAGATCCTCAGACCCCTTGTGAGATCATATGCTGGTGCGGTTGGCCCTGGGTTCCTCCTAATGCAAGACCATGCTAGACCTCATGTGGCTGGAGTGTGTCAGCAGTTCCTGCAAGAGGAAGGCATTGATGCTATGGACTGGCCCGCCCGTTCCCCAGACCTGAATCCAATTGAGCACAACTGGGACATAATGTCTCGCTCCATCCACCAACGCCACATTGCACCACAGACTGTCCAGGAGTTGGCGGATGCTTTAGTCCAGGTATGGGAGGAGATCCCACAGGAGACCATCCGCAACCTCATCAGGAGCATGCCCAGGCGTTGTAGGGAGGTCATACAGGCACGTGGAGGCCACACACACTACTGAGCCTAATTTTGACTTGTTTTAAGGACATTACATCAAAGTTGGATCAGCCTGTAGTGTGGTTTTCCACTTTAATTTTGAGTGTCACTCCAAATCCAGACCTCCATAGGTTGATACATTTGATTTCCATTGATAATTTTTGTGTGATTTTGTTGTCGGCACATTCAATTATGTATAGAAAAAAAGTATTCAATAAGAATATTTCATTCATTCAGATCTAAGATGTGTTATTTTAGTGTTCCTTTTAATTTTTTTGAGCAGTGTACTTGTGATGGTGAGATCATGTCTTTGTCTGTTCAGCTGTCTGACCCATTGGCTGAATAAACTTGATTTGAGCTCGTCCTAGTTGTCCGGTAGTTTTTACTCTGTTTATTTAGAACTTAACAAGGGGGAGAGTTGATATAATGCATGGCTATAATGATTTATGTATATACCATTGTTGAATACTGTTTCCGATTGGCTTCAAGGGCATTCTAGAGTGAACATTTCATCCCTATAACGTACAGTATATCAGCAGGGTAGAATTCAATGGCTGTTGTTCATTCTTACATGTTCTATGTTTGTGCTGCTTTTGAAAGCAAAAGTTTAATTGAAAACATTGTTATTGACGTTGTTGAATTCGACTATTGTACTGGAAGGTTTTTTTTCGCTGGGAGTGGAGGGGACGGAGTCTCTGACCTGGCTCACTCCTCCTTCCACTGGGTCAATGGCTGGGCAGTTCTGATCTGATGAATTGGGCTCAGTTTCATTCTAACTCCCTGGTAATTTAGGAAACTGAACGAATGTCATGGAATTAAATGTCCCGGTCCGGTATGTCCCTTTGTCTCCTGAATGGACTGGAACTAAAAAGGAATTGGCCATATTATTAATGAATAATTATTCATGTATATTCACTGTCATCAACCTACTCATCAACTTCTGTCATCAACCTAATTGTGTGTGTGTGTGTGTGTGTGTGTGTGTGTGTGTGTGTGTGTGTGTGTGTGTGTGTGTGTGTGTGTGTGTGTGTGTGTGTGTGTGTGTGTGTGTGTGTGTGTGTGTGTGTGTGTGTGTGTGTGTGTGTGTGTGTGTGTGTGTGTGTGTGTGTGTGTGTGTGACAGGCAGTACCCTGATCACGGTGGGGGAGTACCAGAGTAGACTGGGCGGGGCGGAGCGGGAGTTCCTCCAGACCTCGGCTATCAACTTCCTCACTCCTCTCCGCAACTTCCTGGAGGGAGACTGGAGAACCATATCTGTGAGTATACTGTGAAACTCCTAGCCCCTCATCCCTAGACTCTACCCCTTAGGCACTTCAAGCTGAAGATAGGTGTAAGTGTTCGCGTAGTTAAGAACGTACCTTAGCCTACAGTGGTCATCCCCCGGGGAAATCTAATTAACATAATAATACAAAATCTCCTGTTTTAAACTCGAGAGATGTTTTTTGACGTCTCAATCAACGTCATCTGCCGATATCTTCCCCATTTGCGGTGAAAGGCAGCAGAGCTAGAGCGGTGTTTGTCAGACCATGAGACATCCCAAAAATTGTTCTTCTCACAAAATCGTATGTCGCGTCTGAACGGTTTGGGCTCACGAACACGATTGTGTTTTACGTTTTGCTTTAGGACGCTCACAAGACTCATCTGAGGGTTCCCGGTAGCAGTTTTAAAAATGAATGGAAGTATGTATGGAGATATTTTAATGTCTAAAATAAGGGGATAAATACATGTAAAAAAACAAACATATTTTACTGATCTTATATCTCTCAGATATAGGACAGACACTTCAGACAAACTTTCTTTAGATTTTTTGGGGGGACAAAATCTGTTATTCAATGCATTTCTGTTGACTAATAGCAGTAAGGGGTCTTAAAATTCAAAGTCACATAGCTAAATAATCCTTGGTATGTGATCATCTTAAACAATTCCATATGTTAGCAACACCCCATTCCATATGTTAGCCCACCCCCCTGGCTTAGACAGGGCTTAGAGTCTAGATGGTTAAGCTCACGCCACAGCCAGCTTGAAATATTGAGGACGGACAGTGGCGTGTATTCAAGGAAGCCAGGCTTCCCCAAATATTTGACCAATAAAAAATTATAATATATAAAATCATTTCGCTTTCGTCTATCTGTGTTTTTGTACTTTTCTGTCAATTCACAATGGGCTGAATCTCACCAGAGAAATCATCCGAGCGAGAGAAACAGCGCCCCTCTGTCTCAGTATATGGAGCCCATGTATCTGATGCTGTCTGTAACAAAAGAGTATTACATGTTGGGACCGTAGCATTTGATTGATTGATGCCAGCAAGCATTTCAAATCAAATCAGATTTCATTTGTCACATGTGCCTAATTCAACAGGTATTACACCTTACAGTGAAATGCTTACTTACAAGCCCTTAACCAACAATGCAGTTTAAAAAAATACCCCCCAAAAAGTAAACGATAAGGATAACAAATAATTAATGAGCAGCAGTAAATAACAATAGCGGGGCTATATACAAGGGTTACCTGTACAGACTCAATGTGTGGGGGCACCGGTGTCGAGGTAATTGAGGTAATATGTACATGTAGGCAGAGTTATTAAAGTGACGACACAGACAATAACAGAGTAGTAGCAGCGTTGAAGAGGGGGGTGGGGGTAGCAATGCAAATAGTCTGGGTAGCCATTTGATTAGAGAGAACAGTCTATGACTGGGGTGGCTGGAGTCTCTGACAATTTTTAGGGCCTTCCCCTGACACCGCCTGGTATCGAGGTCCTGGATGGCAGGAGGCTTGGCTCCGGTGATGTACTGGGCCGTACGCACTACCCTCTGTAGTGCCTTGCGGTCGGAGGTCGAGCAGTTGCCATACCAGGCAGTGATGCAACCTGCCAGGATGCTCTCGATGGTGCAGTTGTAAAACCTTTTGAGGATCTGAGGACCCATGCCAAATCTTTTCAGTCTCCTGAGGGGGAATAGGTTTTGTCGTGCCCTCTTCACCACTGTCTTGGAGTGCTTGGACCATGTTAGTTTAATGGTGATGTGGACGCCAAGGAAATCTAAGTTCTCAACCTGCTCCACTACAGCTCGTCGATGAGAATGGGGCCATGCTCAGTTCTCCTTTTCCTGTAGTCCACAATCATCTCCTTTGTCTTTATCACGTTGTCCTTGCACCACACTGCCAGGTGTCTGACCTCCTCCCTATAGGCTGTCTCATTGTTGTCGGTGATCAGACATACCACTGTTGTGTTATCGTTAAACTTAGTGGCGGTGTTGGAGTCGTGCCTGGCCGTGCAGTCATGAGTGAACAGGGAGTACAGGAGAGGACTGAGAACGCACCCCTGAGGGGCCCCCGTGTTGTTACCTACCCTTACCACCTGGGGGTGGCCCATCAGGAAGTTCAGGAGCCAGTTGCAGAGGGTCCTTAGCTTAGTGATGACCTTTGAGGGCACTAAGGTTTTGAATGCTGAGCTGTAGTCAATGAATATCATTCTCACATAGGTGTTCCTTTTGTCCAGGTGGGAAAGGGCAGTGTGGAGTGCAATAGAGATGGTATTATCTGTAGATCTGTTTGGGCGGTATGCAAATTTGAGTGGGTCTAGGCTGTCTGGGATAATTGTGTTGATGTGAGCCATGACCAGCCTTTCAAAGCAATTCATGGCTACAGACGTGAGTACTATGGATCGGTAGTCATTTAGGCAGGTGTGGTAAACCGTGGGGTGTTGGGTTGAGCGTGCAGAGATTGACACAGAGACAGGGAGGCTTTAGTCCTAAAAACAACTTTACTTAAGACAGAAAATAAATGTATCAAAGAAATAACTTTGGTTTTGCTCGGTCTTCCCTTCTCTCCCACGGTGTGCCATCGTGCTCCTTTTATTTAGCCTCCATGGCTGGTTGGCACTTTCCTCTAATTACCTCCACTTAGCTGTCAGTGTCGGGGTGCCCAGCTCCCGTATTCCCAGCAGAGGGAGCCAACGTCGCCCCACATACCTCTCCTGTTACCATCCCCCGGGGTAGACCTCCTGGGATACCACCCCCCTCCTGCTCCTTAGCCCTGACTGGGAGGGAGGCATGCTCATGGCTAGGTTTGCATCCCTTCTGGATAGGGTGTCTGCATTGCCGTGCTGCGCCCCTGACCTGTGGATGACAAAGAAAGAGAATCGCGGAACCAGCGAGTGACACTGTCATTTGTGTCCTTACCTCCTGCTATCCACACAAGGGGGGCATGGTCAGTAATCAGTGTGAACTTCCTCCCGAGGAGGTAATACTTGAGGGTGTCGAGGACCCACGTCATGGCGAGGCACTCCTTGAGTATTTCTTCTCCCTCGGGAGGAGCTTCCTGCTCACATACATGATGGGGTGCTCCTCGCCTTCTTGCTCTTGGGACAAAACGGCCCCTACCCCAGTGTCAGACGCGTCTGTCTGGACCAGGAGGTTTTTTGAGAAGTCCGGGGTGACAAGTACCGGGTACGAACACAGCGCATCCTTCAGGGCCTGGAACGCCACCTCTGTGTCCTCAGTCTATTGCACCGTTTGGGGTAGTTGTGCTACCGTAGTAGCCTGCTAACCCCAGGAATGATTTTATCTGCCTCTCTGTTCGGGATTGTCACTGTGCACAATGATGTCATCCAGATAAGCCGCTGTGTACTTACTGTGCGGCCGCAGGACTCGGTCCATGATTCGCTGAAATGTCGCTGGTGCCCGTGGAGCCTGAAAGGCAAACCCAGTAGTGGTATAGCCCCCCCCCCGGGGTGGAGAAGGCAGTCTTCTCCTGGGAGGCCGCTGCCAGTGGCACGAGATGCGTACCCCTTCGTCAGGTCCAAGGTGCTGACGTATCTTGCCATCCCCAAGCGGTCGATCAGTTCGTCCACCCGGGGCATGGGGTAAGCTTCAAACTTACTGACCTCGTTCAGGCCCCGGAAGTCATTACAGAAGTGGACGGTTCCGTCTGGTTTCGGAACCAGCACTATGGGGCTAGACCACTCACTGTGTGACTCCTCCAGTACCCCCATTTCTAACATTGTCGTCACTTGCCGTTGGACAGCCACCCTCCGGGCTTCTGGTATCCGGTATGGCCGTCTACGGACCTTTTCTCCCGGAAGGGTGTGGATCTGATGTTCCACGAGGTCCGTGCGCCCCGGCACATTGGAGAACATGGCCGTATTCCGCTGGGCCAACTCTCTGAGCTCCTGTCATTGGGTTGGGCTGAGATCTTCCCCCATTGCCACTTCAACCGAGGGCGGGCCCTGCTGTGGCCGGGTCCACGTTACGCACAGCGCTTCGCGTGCATGCCATTTCTTCAGTAAATTCACATGATAAAGCTGGAGGGGTTTTCTCCGTCCAAGATGGCGGACCTTATAGTTGATGTCACATACCCGCTCAACGATGTCGTAGGGCCCATGCCACGTAGCCAGGAATTTACTCTACGTGTTAGGGATCAGCACCAAGACCTTCTCACCGGGTTGGAACCCTCGTGGTTGGGCCCCCCGGTTGTAGACACGCTCCTGGGCACGTTACGCCTGGGCCATGCGCTCTCTCACCACTGGCCAAATCGCTGTCATCCTCACCCTCATCTCCTCCACATGTTCTACTACCCTGCGAAGGGGGGTCAGCTGCTCTTCCCAGACCTCCTTGGATAGGTCCAGCAGCCTGCGGGGCTGACGGCCATACAGGAGCTCAAAGGGGGAGAACCCCGTGGATGCTTGGGGTACCTCGCGCACTGAAAACATTTGGTGGGGCAGCAGCTGGTCCCAGTTTCTCCCATCTCTCTCAATGACCTTCTTCAGCATCTGTTTGAGGGTCTTATTGAAGCGTTCCACCAGCCCTTCGGTTTGTGGATGGTACACACCTGTTTGATTCGTAACAGATTGCAGACATCCGTCATCACCCGAGACATGAACGCGGTGCCCTGATCCGTCAGGATTACCCACGGAATACCCACCCGGCTAAATAAATGGAAGAGCTCCCGTGCTATACCTTTTGCTGCCGCCGTGCGTAGCTGGATTGTCTCAGGATACCGGGTGGTGTAATCCATGATTACCAGGATGTATTGGTGTCCCCTTGCGATCTTCACCAACGGACCCACCAGATCCATTGCCACCCGCTCGAATGGCACTCCTATAATAGGCAAGGGAACCAAAGGGTTTCGATACTGCACCCTCGGAGCTGTGATCTGGCACTCCGGGCAACTACGGCAATAGTCCTCCACGGCGCACTTGACTCCAGGCCAGTGGAATCGGTTCCCGATCCGCTCTCTGGTTTTCTCCATCCCCAGGTGTGCCCCAAGCAGGTGGGTGTGGGTAAGCTGCAACACAGTCCTAACATACTGGCTGGGTATTGTTACGCACGCCTCTATGAAGAGGGAACGCGACACCCTGCTACAACTAAACTCTCCGTGAAGTGAAAAAGGTATGGACTGTAGGTGCGAGTAAGGATGACAACAGACAGAATGTGGTACCGTTTACAAGGACTTTATTCCTTCACACGGTAATATGGGGAAAAGGGGCTGGACGGAACCAAAGCAAAGAAAGTAAATCTCAAAGCCCCCCTCTCCTATCTTACCTGCCTACCCACTACTTACCTAATTTAGCACCACCTGGTGCCCTAACCAAAATACAGGGGGTGGTCCGCCCAGGTCTTACCTAGTGTGCCTAGACAGCGAATATGCTACGGGTATATGTATGCCCGCGGGCCTCTTGCCTAAGCACTTCCTAGGCGCCTTCCCCTTCCCCCCTGTGAACAAATGAAACAGAATATTAAACAATTTACAAAAACAAACTAAGAAACAAAGGATGTCAAATAAGCTCTATCTGAGCAACAAACTCACTAAACATACCAACTCTCAGCAATGAACTCCCAGCAAAATCTCTAGCAAAATTACTTCCAGCAAAATTCTCTCTAGCAAATCTACCTCATGATCTCCCCTGAACAGAACTCTGGCTTTTATATATCTTCAGATGGAATGGGTAATTGGAGACAGCTGTCTTGATGAGGGGGCGGGGTCAGCTCTCCAATTAGCCATGGAGTCGACCAATCAGCTGCTTGAGGGATTTCAGGAAGCCATTTCCTGAAATAAACACATGCACAAACACAAACTACAACACAAACTGGGGAAAATAACAGGTATCAGTAACAAATCTTTTTTCTCCCCATTATTATTTACTACCTGATACAATAAATTGTGCTTGATTGCGAAGTGGGGGTAGGGCCAAGCACTTACCCCAGGTAACAGTACGCCATACACCGCAATCACCTGGCCCCTAGCGCTCTGGAGATTTGGGTCTTCTAATTGGGCCGTCCCGAACTGACCTGTGAGGATTCCCGTGTCGGGAGGTCCGTCTAGGACAGCTTCTCTGATCGGGGTCCAGCCGGCGTCGTCAGTTTGGGTCACACTCCCGCTCCACAGCCTCAGCTGGTTCCGTCCGGGCCCCCTTCAGCTCCTCGCCTCTCTTTGTGTTGGTCGCCCCTCTCGCTGCATCTCCTCTCTCTGTACAGACCCCTCTCAGCAGGTCCTGGGTGTTTTGGTGAATTTCCACCGCTGTCAGCAATTCCTCCAGGCTCTGGGGTTCTGCATGCTCACACTCTTAATCTCTTAGGGCAGGGCCCAAAGGTATTTATCCAGGACGAGTTTGTCGAGCATCGGGAGGGACAGTACTTCCGTCAGTAGCCAGCCCGTGGTCAGCCGCACCAGGTCGCTCATCTGTGCACCGGGGGACAGGGTGGGGTCAAAGGCCTAGTCGTGGACCAGTTGTGCATGGCGTGCGAGATTGAACCCATAACGGCTTAGTATCTCTCGTTTGAGTCCTTCATAATTTGCAGCCTGGTCAGTGTTCAAATCAAAGTAGGCCTTCTGGGCCTTCCTAGAGACGTAGGATGCCAACAGCCTGGCCCGCTGAGGCTTGGGCCATCCTTCCCGCTGTGCCGTCCTCTCGAAGGTGCACAGATACTACTCCACGTCATCTTCCTCCCTTAACTGAACCAACAACTGATTCGGGCCAGACTCCTGAGCCCTCCCAACCTTCAACTGGGCTACCTCTGTTACCAGTCTACGGTTTTGTTGCGGCTGCTCCTCCAGCGCTTGCTCCTGGAGAGCCTGTTGCTTCTGCTGGCTGACGATGAACTGAGCCACTAGCTCCTCCATGGTAATCGCACACTCGACCACACGGCATCCAAATCTATTGAGTTGCCTGCATTCTCCACCATATGTGGTAAACCATGGGGTGTTGGGTTGAGTGTGCAGAGATTGACACAGAGACAGGGAGGCTTTAGTACGAAAAACAACTACTTATTAAGACAGAAAATAAATATATCAAAGAAATAACTTAGGTTTTGCTCTGTCTTCCTTCTCTCTCTTAACTGGTATCCATCTCTCTCCCTTCTCTCCCGCGGTGTGCCATCGAGCTCCTTTTATTTAGCCTCCACCGCTGGTTGGCACTTTCCTCTAATTACCTCCACTTAGCTGTCCGTGTCGGGGTGCCAAGCTCCCGTATTCCCAGCAGAGGGAGCCAACGTCGCCTCATGTACCTCCCCTCTATTACCATCCCCCAGGTTAGACCTCCTGGGATACCACACAGGTTACATGGTGTTCTTGGGCACAGGGACGGTGGTCTGCTTGAAACATGTTGGTATTACAGACTCAATCAGGGACTTGATGAAAATATCAGTGAAGACACTTGCCAGTTGGACAGCGCATGCTCGGAGTACACGTCCTGGTAATCCGGCTGGCCCTGCGGCCTTGTGAATGTTGACCGGTTTCATACTTTCCAGGTCCATACCCAAACAGTTCGAACTACTAATTTTGAAAATTACTCTCTCCAGAAATAAGTCGCTCACTGTTGCCGCCTGCTACCGACCCCCCTCAGCTCCTAGCTGTGTCCTGGACACCATTTGTGAATTGATCGCCCCCCATCTAGCTTCAGAGTTTGCTCTGTTAGGTGACCTAAACTCGGATATGCTTAACACCCCGGCAGTCCTACAATCTAAGCTAGATGCCCTCAATCTCACACAAATCATCAAGGAACCCACCAGGTACAACCCTAAATCCGTAAACAAGGGCACCCTCATAGACTTCATCCTGACCAACTGGCCCTCCAAATACACCTCCGCTGTCTTCAACCAGGATCTCAGCGATCACTGCCTCATTGCCTGTATCCGCTACAGAGCCGCAGTCAAACGACCACCCCTCATCACTGTCAAACGCTCCCTAAAACACTTCTGTGAGCAGGCCTTTCTAATCGACCTGGCCCGGGTAACCTGGAAGGACATTGACCTCATCCCGTCAGTTGAGGATGCCTAGTCATTCTTTAAAAGTAACTTCCTCACCATTTTAGATAAGCATGCTCCGTTCAAAAAAATGCAGAACTAAGAACAGATATAGCCCTTGGTTCACTCCAGACCTGACTGCCCTCGACCAGCACAAAAATATGCTGTGACGGACTGCAATAGCATCGAATAGTCCCCGCGATATGCAACTGTTCAGGGAAGTCAGGAACCAATACACGCAGTCAGTCAGGAACGCTAAGGCCAGCTTCTTCAGGCAGAAGTTTGCATCCTGTAGCTCCAACTCCAAAATGTTCTGGGACACTGTGAAGTCCATGGAGAACAAGAGCACCTCCTCCCAGCTGCCCACTGCGCTGAGGCTAGGTAACACGGTCACCACCGATAAATCCATGATTATCGAAAAATTCAACAAGCATTTCTTAACAGCGGGCCATGCCTTCCTCCTGGCTACTCCAACCTCGGCCAACAGCTCCGCCCCCCCGCAGCTATTCGCCCAAGCCTCTCCAGGTTCTCCTTTACCCAAATCCAGATAGCAGATGTTCTGAAAGTGCTGCAAAACCTGGACCCGTACAAATCAGCTGGGCTTGACAATCTGGACCCTCTATTTCTGAAACTATCCGCCGCCATTGTCGCAACCCCTATTACCAGCCTGTTCAACCTCTCTTTCATATCGTCTGAGATCCCCAAGGATTGGAAAGCTGCCGCAGTCATCCCCCTCTTCAAAGGGGGAGACGCCCTGGACCCAAACTGTTACAGACCTATATCCATCCTGCCCTGCCTATCTAAGGTCTTCGAAAGCCATGTCAACAAACAGGTCACTGACCATCTCGAATCCCACCGTACCTTCTCCGCTGTGCAATCTGGTTTCCGAGCCGGTCATGGGTGCACCTCAGCCACGCTCAAGGTACTAAATGATATCATAACCGCCATCGATAAAAGGCAGTACTGTGCAGCCATCTTCATTGACCTTGCCAAGGCTTTCGACTCTGTCAATCACCATATTCTTATCGGCAGACTCAGTAGCCTCGGTTTTTCGGATGACTGCCTTGCCTGGTTCACCAATTACTTTGCAGAAAGAGTTCAGTGTGTCAAATCGGAGGGCATGCTGTCCGGTCCTCTGACAGTCTCTATGGGGGTGCCACAGGGTTCAATCCTCGGGCCGAATCTTTTCTCTGTGTATATCAATGATGTTGCTCTTGCTGCGGGTGATTCCCTGATCCACCTCTATGCAGATGACACCATTCTATATACTTCCGGCCCGTCCTTGGACACTGTGCGATCTAACCTCCAAACGAGCTTCAATGCCATACAGCACTCCTTCCGTGGCCTCCAACTGCTCTTAAACGCTAGTAAAACCAAATGCATGCTTTTCAACCATTCGCTGCCTGCACCCGCACGCCTGACCAGCATCACCACCCTGGATGGTTCCGACCTTGAATATGTGGACATCTATAAGTACCTAGGTGTCTGGCTAGACTGTAAACTCTCCTTACAGACTCATATCAAACATCTCCAATCGAAAATCAAATCAAGAGTCTGCTTTCTATTCCGCAACAAAGCCTCCTTCACTCACGCCGCCAAACTTACCCTAGTAAAACTGACTATCCTACCGATCCTCGACTTCGGCGACGTCATCTACAAAATTGCTTCCAACATTCTACTCAGCAAACTGGATGCAGTTTATCACAGTGCCATCCGTTATGTCACTAAAGCACCTTATACCACCCACCACTTGTATGCTCTAGTCGGCTGGCCCTCGCTACATATTCGTCACCAGACCCACTGGCTCCAGGTCATCTACAAGTCCATGTCACTATGGCAACACCCATCCGTAGCACGCGCTCCAGCAGGTGCATCTCACTGGCCATCCCTAAAGCCAACACCTCATTTGGCCTGCCTTTCGTTCCAGTTCTCTGCTGCCTGTGACTGGAACGAATTGCAAAAATCGCTGAAGTTGGAGACTTATCTCCCTCACCAACTTCAAACATCTGCTATCTGAGCAGCTAACCGATCGCTGCAGCTGTACATAGTCTATCGGTAAATGGCCCACCCATTTTTACCTACCTCATCCCCATACTGTTTTTATTTATTTACATTTCTGCTCTTTTGCACACCAATATCTCTACCTGTACATGACCATCTGATCATTTATCACTCCAGTGTTAATCTGCAAAATTGTCATTATTCACCTACCTCCTTATGCCTTTTGCACACAATGTATAAAGACTCCCCTTTTTTTCTACTGTGTTATTGACTTGTTAATTGTGTGCTCCATGTGTAACTCTGTTGTCTGTTCACACTGCTATGCTTTATCTTGGCCAGGTCGCAGTTGCAAATGAGAACTTGTTCTCAACTAGCCTACCTGGTTAAATAAAGGTGAAATAATTTTTTTTTTTAAAAAGGTCTTACTCACATCGGCTGAGTGGAGCGTGATCACACAGTCGTCCTGAACAGCTGATGCATGTTTCAGTGTTACTTGCCCTGAAGCGAGCATAGAAGGGATTTAGCTCGACTGGTAAGCTCGTGTCACTGGGCAGCTCTCGGCTGTGCTTCCCGTTGTAGTCTCTAATTGTTTGCAAGCCCTGCCACATCCGACAAGCGTCAGAGCCGGTGTAGTATGATTCGATTTTAGTCCTGTATTGATGGTTTGCCTGTTTGATGGTTCGTCGGAGGGCATAGCGGGATTTCTTATTAGCTTCCGCGTTAGAGTCCCGCTCCTTGAAAGTGGCAGCTCTACCCTTTAGCTCAGTGCGAATGTTGCCTGTAATCCATGGCTGCTGGTTGGGGTATGTACGTACAGTCACTGTGGGGACGATGTCATTGATGAAGCAAGTGACTGATGTGGTGTACTCCTCAATGCCATCGGAAGAATCCCGGAACATATTCCAGTCTGTGTTAGCAAAACAGTGTTATGTTGTGCCACTGACCTCCGATGATTGAAGTTCAGTATGTAGCCTCGTAAGCTCACATTAACTAACGTTAGCTAGCTAGCGAACTCAGTTGGTTCATTGCTGCCCATACGAGGAAGTTAGGCTAGCAAGCATTTTAGCTAGGGAGCCTATGAAAACAAAAACTAAAAGCGTACTGTATGACAGGGCCATATACTGTTTTGCCAACATGAAAGAGTGGAGGATGGCATTGGTGTTCAACTAGTCTACAGTTATTCTCTAAAATAACGTTGGGAGGTAGCTTATGGTAGAGAAATGAAGATCTCTCAACTTGAGACATCTGTGTCATTGTGTTGTGATAAAACTGTACATTTTAGGGTGGCCTTTTATTGTCCCCAGCACAAAGTGTGCCTGTGTAATGATCATGCTTCTTGATATGCCACACCTGCCAGGTGGATGGATTATCTTGGCAAAGGAGAAATGCTCACTAACAGCGATGTAACATTTGAGAGAAATAAGCTTTTTGTGCGTATGGAACATTTCTGACATCTTTTATTTCAGATCATAAACATGGGACCAACACTTTACATATTGCATTTATATTATTGTTCAGAATCAATAGTTGTTGGGTAAACTGTCAAATATTAACTTGCTTGATCATGCTGCATGTCATATAACTATTTGCTTTGAGGTTTTCACGGGACAGATGTTGCTCTCTGGTTTGTGATGATACAAACGTATGGGTAGTTAAATTTATTCCGGCCTTAATGTACAGTACCAGTCAAAGGTTTGGACACACCTACTCTCATTCAAGGGATTTTCTTAATGTTTTACTATTTTCTACATTGTAGAATAATAGTGAAGACATCAAAACTATGAAATAACACATATGGAATCATGTAGTAACAAACAAAGTGTCAAACAAATCAAAATATATTTGAGATTCTTCAAAGTAGCCACCCTTTGCCTTGATGACAGCTTTGCACACTCTTGGCATTCTCTCAACCAGCTTTACGAGGAAGTCACCTGGAATGCATTTCAATTCTGTAGCCCAGTTGGTAGAGCATGGCGCTTGTAACGCCAGGGTAGTGGGTTCGATCCCCGGGACCACCCATACGTAGAATGTATGCACACATGACTGTAAGTCGCTTTGGATAAAAGCGTCTGCTAAATGGCATATATTATTATTATTATATATTAGGTGTGCCTTGTTAAACGTTCATTTGTGGAATTGCAGCACAAATTGCAGCACAAATAAATGTGTCAAAGTTCAAGTAACAGACACATCTTGACATCAACTGTTCGGAGGAGACAACATAAATCAGGCCTTCATGGTCGAACTGCTGCAAATAAACCACTACTTAAGGACTCCAATAAGAAGAAGAGACTTGCTTGGGCAAAGAAACATGAGCAATGGACATTAGACTGGTGGAAATCTGTTCTTTGGTCTGATGAGTCCAAATTTGAGGTTGTTGGTTCCAACCGCCGTGTCAATATGAGACTCAGAGTAAGTGAACGGATGATCTCTGCATGTGTGGAGGAGGGGGTGTGATATGGCGTTGCTTTGCTGGTGACACTGACACTGATTTATTTAGAATTGAAGACACACTTAACCAGCATAGCTACCACAGAATTCTGCAGCGATACGTCATCCCATCTGGTTTGCGCTTGTGGGACTATCATTTGTTTTTCAACAGTACCCAAAACACACCTCCAGGCTGTGTAAGGGCTATTTGACCAAGAAGGAGAGTGATGGAGTGCTGCATCAGATGTCCTGGCCTCCACAATCACCCGACCTCAACCCAATTGAGATGGTTTGGGATGAGTTGGACCGCGGAGTGAAGGAAAAGGAGCCAACAACTGCTCAGCGTATGTGGGAACTCCTTCAAGACTCTTGGAAAAGCATTCCAGGTGAAGCTGGTTAAGAGAATGCCAAGAGCGTGCAAAGGTGTCAAGGTAAAGAAGGGTGGCAACTTAGAAGAATCTAAAATATATTTTGATTTTTACACTTTTTTGGTTAATATATGATTCCATTTGTGTTATTTTATAGGCTCAAACTGTTGGAATGTTGTCAAGGAGGGCGATCACGTGCTGAGTTCAAGCACGTGTACTCGCTAAGCAAGCAACATGACGTCTGTAATATAAGCAACATGGCAAAAAATGCCACCCAGCAATATCAGAGGGCAATGTGGGGCTGTTACCAAGTGGCTCTGGGGTAGCACAGTGGAGAAGTAGTGGGAGGAGTGGTGGTGGTCTGGTTTTGTGTCACTCACTTCTTCCTTGTCTTCCTCCCCTGTGCAGAAAGAGAGACGTCTCCTAGAGAACCGGCGGTTGGACCTGGACATCTGTAAAGCACGTGTCAAGAAAGCCAAGCAAGCCGAGGCTAAAGCAGCAGTGAGTCTTCCTCATCCTCAGACACCCCTTCCCTTATGACTGGCGGTCCCAGTTTGATTGATTTCAGGCCTGACATGGAACATACAATTCCTGACATACAGTTCTAGAGTTGATGAAAATGATTTGAGTTCTCTTGGCTCAAAGGTGATTGTAAAGCAGTTTAGTTATTCAACAGCTGCTACCTCCAATCACTGTATGCTTTTGATTACATGCTCTGCTCTATAAGTGGAGAATGAACACAACACAGTTTAACTCACATAATACGAGCACACTGCTTGTCCTTCCCCAAAGCTTTCTTAAATGTGTTGTCAACTTAGATCAACTCCAACTGGGACATCAACAGAAATCCATAGACCATTAAGCCAGCTACACCAATAGAAATGGCCATAGGGGTGGGCAGGGGTGGAGGATTTTCATCAATGTCTAGGGGTCTACCTTTGACTCACCTTCTCTGCAAACCTTACATGGGGCATGACAATTGTCTCTCCCAAACTAACATCCCCCTTCACCCTCGCTCATTCTCTTCAGTTTTGCACGTGGAGACCAACGGTGCCCTCTGTTGACTAACTTTGGACTAACATGTTTCTCTGTTATCATTTGCGCAGTGTGAGGGGGATGTAAGTATTGATGAGTGTTGTATTTTCAGCGATCTCGCTTGCCTCTTTTTCTCCCATTTGTATTTTTTTCATTGATTGCTGTTTGGGGCATCCTCCCTCTCTTCTTTTAGACCATCCATGCACCACAACTATATAGTAGTATAGTCCCAAAGAAAAGTTGAATGGGATTGTTTCAGTAATGACACCTAGAGATGGTCATATGAGAGGTGGAACACTTTTTTTCTATTTTTTTCTAGTTGACTTCACCGAACAAAATGTTTTGGATGGTACACTGGCGCAACAAATTTGATGATGTGGAACTGAGACTGTACATTTGTAGACTTTTGTTTTATGTGGCCTCAGTGTTTCCACTACCATCTCCAAGGTCTACCCGCCTCATTGTCTGGGGCCCTGAAAGCTGATTCAGGGACCTCTGGACCCTTTGAACAATACTCCATTGTCCCCTCAGTTGGAAAGCCCTGCTCATTCCCACACTCACACATCTTGAAGACTGATGGGGGGGGGTGTATCCCAGCCAGTCTGCTGTCCATTCCACAGGTACAATGGTCAGGTTTGAACAGAAGACAATGCAAAACCAAGATGTCTGCCACCATTCTAATGATACCTGAAAATTGGACCTTGACTTTGAAAATGTGCATGGCGCTTGATGCAAATAAATATTTGTGTAAGCTCTTCTAATCCATTCATGCCTCATGGTGTGGAGGTAGTATTTAATTCTCATCACTGGCTCTGTGTGACAAAATACAAGTTACTCATGCCATCCAAGTTCTTCTTAACATCACAAAACACAAATAGGCTGCGCACCGCACTGCTACTTGCACTGCACAGTCCTGGGCCAATATCCACAAAGCATCTCAGAGTAGAAGTGATGATCTAGGATCTGTCCATATAATCATATTCATTATGATCTACAAGGATAAACTGATCCTAGATAAGCACTCCTACTCTGAGACACTTTATGAATATAGGCCCTGAGCTGAGGCCTTCTGTATGGGAGAATGCTCATGCTCATGCCCTTGAGTCGCTGCTACTGTCAGAGCCAGGTCTGTAGAACTCTGGGAGCAGCTGTATATAGCCATAATTAGCTTAGCATTATAAGGCTGCTACTGTCAACCAGGTCTGTAGAACTCTGGGAGCAGCTGTATATAGCCATAATTAGCTTAGCATTATAAGGCTGCTACTGTCAACCAGGTCTGTAGAACTCTCGGAGCCTCTGTATGTAGCCATAATTAGCTTAGCATGCTAAGGCAACTTCTGTCTGTATAGAGGACACATTGGAGCCCCCCACATTCCATGAACTGCAGCTTTGCATCTCCATCCCAGACTCCTGTGGGAACTGACCGTTTGCTTCTTCTTCTCATTTCTTCTCCCTTTCATTCTTCTTCTTCCTCAGTGTGCTGTTTGTTGGAGCTGCTTGTTTTGATGCGATGCATGACTGTATGACTTTGTTACCCCCTCCTCTGCCTGTAGGCCGAGCCCGATTTTCAGGAGACTAGGCCTCGAAATTATGTTCTGTCTGCGAGCGCATCTGCGGTAAGACGCCCACAGACGGAGACTCATGTTGAGAGATGCATACACACAAAAACACACAGGCTATACTCTATAGAATATGTACAATGGCGCACGCACACAAACACACGGCACTAGATGTACAAATTCTGGTTTATTTGAGTCTTTCAACGCAAGTTTAGTGCACTTCATGGCCTATGTCACAGGTTAGCTTTTCTGAATATAACTAGTCTTTGTGGATAATAACTTGGGTGAGACTGTTGGGGAAGAGACAGACATGTAGAAGGAGACAGAGACTAAGCTATCCTCAACCTAATTCTCTATCAGATACAGAGGTACCATACTCTGAAATTATTATCTTCACATTGCCCAAACCCCATCGTCCCTCAATAACTTCAAGCAAAGACTGGGGGTCAGCCTGATGAACCAAACTATTCAGTAATCTCCTCCATATAGTTAAATAAAGGTTATATATATACTGCTCAAAAAAATAAAGGGAACACTAAAATAACACATCCTAGATCTGAATGAATGAAATATTCATATTAAATACTTTTTTCTTTATATAGTTGAATGTGCTGACAACAAAATCACACAAAAATGATCAATGGAAATCAAATTTATCAACCCATGGAGGTCTGGATTTGGAGTGACTCAAAATTAAAGTGGAAAACCACACTACAGGCTGATCCAACTTTGATGTAATGTCCTTAAAACAAGTCAAAATGAGGCTCCGTAGTGCGTGTGTGTGTTGTCTCCACGTGCCTGTATGACCTCCCTACAATGCCTGGGCATGTGGCGGATGGTCTCCTGAGGGATCTCCTCCCAGACCTGGACTAAAGCATCCGCCAACTCCTGGACAGTCTGTGGTGCAACGTGGCGTTGGTGGATGGAGCGAGACATGATGTCCCAGATGTGCTCAATTGGATTCAGGTCTGGGGAACGGGCGGGCCAGTCCATAGCATCAATGCCTTCCTCTTGCAGGAACTGCTGACACACTCCAGCCACATGAGGTCTAGCATTGTCTTGCATTAGGAGGAACCCAGGGCCAACCGCACCAGCATATGGTCTCACAAGGGGTCTGAGCATCTCATCTCGGTACCTAATTGCAGTCAGGCTACCTCTGGCGAGCACATGGAGGGCTGTGCGGCCCTCCAAAGAACTGCCACCCCACACCATGACTGACCCACCGCCAAACTGGTCATGCTGGCGGATGTTGCAGGCAGCAGAACGTTCTCCACTGCGTCTCCAGTCTCTGTCACGTCTGTCACGTGCTCAGTGTGAACCTGCTTTCATCTGTGAAGAGCACAGGGCGCCAGTGGCGAATTTGCCAATCTTGGTATTCTCAGACAAATGCCAAACATCCTGCACGGTGTTGGGCTGTAAAGCACAACCCCCAACTGTGGACGTCGGGCCCTCATACCACCCTCGTGGAGTCTTTCTGATCATTTTAGCAGACACATGCACATTTGTGGCCTGCTGGATGTCATTTTGCAGGGCACTGGCAGTGCTCCTCCTGCTCCTCCTTGCACAAAGGCGGAGGTAGCTGTCCTGCTGCTGGGTTGTTGCCCTCCTACGGCCTCCTCCATGTCTCCTGATGTACTGGCCTGTCTCCTGGTAGCACCTCCATGCTCTGGACACTATGCTGACAGACACAGCAAACCTTGCCACAGCTCGCATTGATGTGCCATCCTGGATGAGCTGCACTACCTGAGCCACTTGCGTGGGTTGTAGACTCCGTCTCATGCTACCACTAGAGTGAAAGCACCGCCAGCATTCAAAAGTGACCAAAACATCAGCCAGGAAGCATAGGAACTGAGAAGTGGTCTGTGGTCCCCACCTGCAGAACCACTCCTTTATTGGGGGTGTCTTGCTAATTGCCTATAATTTCCACCTGTTGTCTATTCCATTTGCACAACAGCATGTGAAATGTATTGTCAATCAGTGTTGCTTCCTAAGTGGACAGTTTGATTTCACAGAAGTGTGATTGACTTGGAGTTACATTGTGTTTGTGTTCCATTTATTTTTTTGAGCAGTGTGTATATATATATTTTTAAATATAGCCTATCTCTCTCACTCACATCCACACAACACATCCAAACAAAACATATACTGTTTATAATTTTTTGTCATTTCTGACTAGTTAATTTGTACATTTTTGGTTAGAAGGTTTTGTCTGTTTGTTAAAACTTAACATTTTTTTTGTATATATTTTTTTTGTGATATTGTTTTTATCTGTATTGATGTCTATCACTTATTTTCTTTGGTGCAAATGAATTAAACCTTAAATTTAAACTTAAAAACAGCAAAGCAGTGGTGGCTGGGATAGTTGGGATCTGGAAGATTCCAAAGAGTCAGCCAATGTGATGGATCAGAGGAAGGTATATATAAATAGGTTTACACTGTTCATAGCATATTATCAACAATACTAGATGGGATGCAACCCCCGCCCTACACTGCTAGAAGAAATGGTGCTATACAGAACCAACAAGCGTTCCATGGCTTGCTTCATACAGATCAGTGTGGTTCAGTTGGCATAGCTTAGCACTTGCAACACCAAGGGTATTGGGTTTAATCCCTGCTGGAGCCACCCATACATAAAATGTATGCACGCATGACTGTAAGTCACTTTGGATAAAAGTGTCTGCTAAATGGCTTATTATATATGGCTATGTAAAATTGCAATGAAGCACCTTTTTATTTTCAGCAGTGTAGGTACTAGCTCAATGGTACTGTGGTATAGTAGGGTGTTACTTTCCCCATCGCCTGTTCTCGAGGCCCTTAGAGGGTGTGTATGTATTGGAGCCCCCCCCCCTCCACAATGTGACCCCCCCCCCCTCCCCCATCGCCTCAACGCTCTGATGGAATCCAGCCAAAGTTCAGCACCTGATTTGACTGACCACAAACTTGATGAATTAGTTCAATCATGGAGAGACCTAACTGAATGAACAATAGACTGAATGCAAATAGGAAGGTTTATTAAATTATAATTGGGGGATGATCCCCGGAGACAGATATCGGGATAACTGGCCAGAAGATTGCAGGTGTTAGGATCTCTTATCTACCTCATTTTTGCCACGATGCAGTGAGCCAAACAAGAATGGTCCTACGTTCCACTTTCATATATCTGTTTTGCTCCTGATGTTATCACTGTCTTTGTTATCGCTACTGGTTAGGTAACTCTGTCACATTCGTCAGTCTGTATTGGAGGAGAAGGGTTTGTTCGTGGTAGTCGTGTTTATGATGAATGCCAGTGACGAAGACGTGCCTGGCCATTTTTTTTTTCCAGTCCAACGCATTGGACTATATTATTTGTTTTGTCAGTTGTTGTGTCACGGTGTTGTGCGTCTGTGTCTATAATGAGAGATTCTGTCGTTGTAATTGTCAAACAGATGGTTGTGTATAGTAGGCCGTTGTTGAAAAAGCAAAACATTTGAATCCCCTTTGTGACCAAAACACTGTGTGTTCACATCTTCCCACGTTTGCCCTTATTTAAAAATTGTACCTTTTTATTTAACTAGGCAAGTCAGTTAAGAACAAATTCTTATTTTCAATGAGGTTGTATTTCTCCTTCGAGAATCAATTCCTTAGCTGCTTAGAATTCCAGGGGCATGTTTCCCATAGAAATATAATGTAATAAATGATATTCCTATGATGGTTCAGCCACACTGATGGGAAACCTCAATAGAGCACTTCCCTGGGCTCCCTGGGCTTTGTGCCGTCTGTGTACTGTCCACACAAACTACCTGTCCTCCTGTCATTTTAATTCTGCTAGTCCCACAGAAATGTCATTTGGCTATACTTATCGTATCGTAGAGTAAGGAGCGGTCTAATAACATGTAATAAATAACTTGTAACAGTGCTTTTTACAGTTGATAAGTACATGCAGTTATGGAATAGCTAATTACTAACGCCTGTGTCCAGTGTGAACTGCTTCCCTACATTTAAAAGTGACTCTTTACTTGCATCACATACCTAACAATGGTTTCAACAAAATAATCTGACTTTCTCATGTTTTCAAATCATTGGCCTCTTCCAGACATGACTAGACTTTTATTGTTGTAGGGGGATTCCTCCCCTCTTACTACACAGCTAGTCTTTCAACATATCAATGAGTCAGAAAGGGAATGGGGCCATTGCTCCTGAGACAGACTCATGTGACTGCTCTGGGGATAAATTATTATGTGGATGTAGAACCCCACAAGGTCTGTTGTGTGCTGTCATTGTTGGTCTGAGAATTGCTCTTATCTCCCTTGTTGTCATGCTGCTTATTCTAGCTGTGGAGTGAGGAAGTGGACAAAGTAAGTATCACTTAGTAAGATTGGTGTTCAACAACACAGACTAAAAAGGTCATAGACTGCTTTAGAGGTGTGTGTCCCCGTGTCCCCAGTGACCTCAAAGTATTTGGACAGTGAAACATTTTTTTGCTTTGTTTTGGCTCTGTCAACTAAAACACTTTGGATTTGAAATGATACAATGACTATGAGGTTAAAGTACAGACTGTCAGCTTAAATTTGAGGGTATTATCATCCATATAGGTTTAAATGAATGGTAAATAATGTATTGGGTCATTTTGGAGTCACTTTTATTGTAAATCAGAATAGAGTGTTTAGAAACATGAATATTTTTATTTACAATAAAAGTGACTCTAATGCATTATCTACCATTTAATTAATATTGGGCACAAAATCTGAAACACAACCAAAACAAACAGCAAATGCATCCAACAAATTTGTGAAGTCACAAGCTTGATGTAGTCATTGCGTGCTATGAATATGGGTCCAAATACATAACTTTTTACTACTTTAATACACATTAGTGAATTTGTCCCAATGCTTTTCGTGTAACGCCCGTCGGAAGAAGTGGACCAAGTTGCAGCGCAGTACATGTTCATGATTCTTTATTTAATCTGAACACCAAACAAAACAACAAAAGAACAACGAACGTCACGTTCTGAAGGCTACACAGAGCTAACAAAAACAACATCCCACGACCTAAAGTGGCAAAACAGCCTGCCTAAGTGAGAACCATACCCGGCCAAAACATAGAAACACAAAACCTAGAAATAAAGAACATAGAATGCCCACCCAAATCGCACCCAGACCAAACCAAATAGAGACATAAAAAGGCTCTCTAAGGTCAGGGTGTGACATTTGGTCCCCTAAAATGCGGGGGACTATGAACAAAAAGTGCTGTAATTTCTAAACTGTTCACCTGATATGGATGAAAACACCCTCAAATGAAAGCTGGAGTACAGCCCCAAAAACTAAATAAATGTAATTGTTCCAATACTTTTGGAGCTCACTGTACATGCATGTGTGCATATACACTGAGTGTACAAAACATTATGAACACCTGCTCTTTTCATGTCATAGACTGAATCCAGGTAAAAAACTATGGTCCCTTATTGAAGTATCTTGTTAAATCCACTTCAATCAGTAGATGAAGGGTAGGAGACAGGTTAAAGAAGGATTTTAAGCCTTGAGACAATTGATATATGGATTGTGTATGTGTGCCATTCAGAGGGTCAATGGGAAATACAAAATATATAAGTGCCTTTGAACAGGTAATGATATTAGGTCAAATTTATTTCAATCAATCAAATTTATTTATGAAGCCCTTCTTACATCGGCTGATGTCACAAAGTGCTGTACAGAAACCCAGCCTAAAACCCCAAACAGCAAGCAATGCAGGTGTAGAAGCATGGTGGCTAGGGAAAACTCCCTAGAAAGGCCAGAACCTAGGAAGAAACCTAGAGAGGAACCAGGTTATGAGGGGTGGCCAGTCCTCTTCTGGCTGTGCCCGTTGGAGATTATAACAGAACATGGCCAAGATGTTCAAATGTTCATAGATGACCAGCAGGGTCAAATCATGGTGGTTGTCGAGGGTGCAGCAGGTCAGCGCGTCAGGAGTAAATGTCAGTTCATAGCTGATCATTCAGAGTATCTCTATCGCTCCTGCTATCTCTAGAGAGTTGAAAACAGCAGGTCTGGGACAAGTAGCGCATCCGGTGAACAGGTTAGAGTTCCATAGCCGCAGGCAGAACAGTTGAAACTGGAGCAGCAGCACGGCCAGGTGGACTGGGAACAGCAAGGAGTCATCGTGCCAGGTAGTCCTGAGGCATGGTCCTAGGGCTCAGGTCCTCTAAGAGAGAAAGAGAGAAAGAGAGAAAGAGTATTAGAGCCAGCATACTTAAATTCACACAGGACACCCGATAAGACAGGAGAAATACTCCAGATATAACAGACTGACCCTAGTCCTCCGACACATAAACTACTGCAGCATAAATACTGGAGGTTGAGACAGGAGGGGTTGGGAGACACTGTGGCCCCTGTCCGACGATACACCCGGACAGGGCCAAACAGGCAGGATATAACCCCACCCACTTTGCCAAAGCACAGCCCCCACACCACTAGAGGGATATCTTCAACCACCAACTTACCATCCTGAGACAAGGCCGAGTATAGCCCACACAGACCTCCGCCATGGCACAACCCAAGGGGGGAGGCACCAACCCGGACAGGAATATCACGTCAATGACTCAATCCACTCAAGTCACGCACCCCTCCTAGGGACGGCATGGAAGAGCACCAGTAAGCCAGTGACTCATCCCCTGTAATAGGGTTAGAGGCAGAGAATCCCAGTGGAGAGAGGGGAACCGGCCAGGCAGAGACAGCAAGGGCGGTTCGTTGCTCCAGAGCCTTTCCGTTCACCTTCACACTCCTGGGCTAGACTACACTCAATCATAGGACTGAAGAGATGAGTCTTCAATAAAGGTTGAGACCGAGTCTGCGTCTTTCACATGGGTAGGCAGACCATTTCATAAAAATGGAGCTCTATAGGAGAAAGCCCTGCCTCCAGCTGTTTGCTTAGAAATTCTAGGGACATTAAGGAGGCCTGCGTCTTGTGACCGTAGCGTACATGTAGGTATGTACGGCAGGACCAAATTGGAAAGATGGGTAGGAGCAATCCCATTTTAATGCTTTGTAGGTTAGCAGTAAAAACTTGAAATCAGCCCTTTCCTTAACAGGAAGCCAGTATAGAGAGGCTCGCAGTGGAGTAATATGATCACATTTTTTGCTTCTAGTCAAGATTCTAGCAGCCGTGTTTGCTTTATACGGGTAGCTGGAAAGTAGAGCATTACAGTAGTCTAACCTAGAAGTGACAAAAGCATGGATTCATTTTTCTGCATCATTTTTGCGGAGAAAGTTTCTGATTTTTGCAATGTTACGTAGATGGGAAAAAAGCTGTCCTTGAAACAGTCTTGATATGTTCATCAAAAGAGAGATCAGAGAGATTTTTTTGTCCAGAGTAATGCTGAGGTCATTCAGTTTTATTTGAGACGACTGTACAACCATCAAGATTAATTGTCAGATTCAACAGAAGATCTTTTTGTTTCTTGCGTCCTAGAACAAGCATCTCTGTTTTGACGAGTTTAAAAGTAGAGAATTTGCAGCCATCCACTTCCTTGTGTCTAAAACACTTACAGGGAAGGCAATTCTGGGGCTTCACCATGTTTCATTGAAATGTCCAGCTGTGTGTCATCTGCATAGCAGTGAAAGTTAACATTATGTTCCCGAATGACATCACCAAGAGGTAAAATATATAGTGAAAACAATAGTGGTCCTAAAATGGAACCTTGAGGAACACCGAAATGTACAGTTGATTTGTCAGAGGACAAACCATCCACAAAGACAAACTGATATCTTTCCGACAGATAAGATCTAAACCAGGCCAGAACTTGTCCGTGCAGACCAATTTGGGTTTCCAATCTCTCCAAAAGAATGTGGTCATCGATGGTATCAAAAGCAGCACTAAGGTCTAGGAGCATGAGGACAGATGCAGACCCTCAGACTGACACTATTAAAAGGTCATTTAACCTTCACAAGTGCAGTCTCGGTGCTATGATGGGGTCTAAAACCAGACTGAAGCGTTTCGTATACATTGTTCGTCTTCAGGAAGGCAGTGAATTGCTGCGCAACAGCCTTTTCTAACCTTTTTGTAGAAGAATGGGAGATTCGATATAGGCTGATAGTTTTTTATATTTTCTGCGTCAAGGTTTGGCTTTTTCAAGAGAGGCTTTATTACATCCACTTTTAGTGAGTTTGGTACACATCCGGTGGATAGAGAGACATTTATTATGTTCAACATAGGAGGGCCAAGCACAGGAAGCAACTCTTAAAGTAGTTTAGTTGGAATAGGGTCCAGTATGCTGCTTGAAGGTTTAGAGGCCAATTATTTTCATCATTGTGTCAAGAGATATAGTACTAAACCACTTGAGTGTCTCTCTTGATCCTAGGTACTAGCAGAGTTGTGCAGACTCAGGACAACTGAGCTTTGGAGGAATACGCAGATTTAAAGAGTTGTCCGTAATTTGCTTTCTAATGATAATGATCTTTTCCTCAAAGAAGTTCATGAATTTATCACTGCTGAAGTGAAAGCCATCCTCTCTTTGGGAATGCTGCTTTTTAGTTAGCTTTACGACAGTATCAAAAATACATTTTGGATTATCATTGCCGTTCCAATTTTCTGGAAGCTTGCTTCAGAGCTCGGGTATTTTCTGTATACCAGGGAGCTAATTTCTTATGACAAATGTTTTTTTGTTTTTAGCAGTGCGACTACATCTAGGGTATTACACAAGGTTAAATTGAGTTGCTCAGTTAGGTGGTTAACTGATTTTTGTCCTCTGACGTCCTTGGGTAGACAGAGGGTGTCTGGAAGGGCATCTTGGAATCTTTGGGTTGTCTGAGAATTTATATCATGACTTTTGATGATCCTTGGTGGGGGTCTGAGCAGATTATTTGTTGTGATTGCAAAATGGTGGTCCGATAGTCTACTACAAGGTCCAATAAGAACTCTGTGAGGAACGCAGCAGCGTAGCCTAGTGATTAGAGTGTTGGACTAGTAGCCAAAAGGTTGCAAGTTCAAATCCCTGAGCTGACAGATCTGTTGTTCTGCCCCTGAACAAGGCACTGTTCCTAGGCTGTCATTGAAAATAAGAATTTGTTCTTAACTGACTTGCCTAGTTAAATAAAGTTAAAATAAACACTGTATATGCCCCAGGAGGCCTGTAAACAGTAGCTATAAAAAGGTGATTGAGTAGGCTGCATACATTTCATGACTCGAAGCTCAAAAGACGAAAATGGCTTTTTGGGGGGGAATTGAAATTCACCTTTGCGGGATGCGCGGGGGATATGGTCACTAGTGTAACTAGGAGGTGAGGCCTCATTTAACACAGTAAATTCATCAGGCTTAAGCCATGTTTTAGTCAGGCCAATCACATCAAGATTATGATCAGTGATTAGTTCATTGACTATAACTGCCTTGGAAGTGAGGGATCTAACATTAAGTAGCCTTATCTTGAGATGTGAGGTATCACAATACCTCCTCTGCACAGATGGGCACTAAACACAATTAGCCCTCCTACCCCAGTTTACCTTGCCTAAATCAGTCTGTCCCATATCTGATTTGAGATGTGCAAGAGATTAGTCTCTTCAACTAATCTTGGTTACCCAGAAGTAAAATTATTGTAAAAAAGATGTCACTTCCAGTTTAATCTGTCCACGAGAGATTACTCAATTACTGATATTTGGAATGTGTCTTTAATGTTTTGTACCCTCAGTGTATGTGGGTGTTCATGTGGTCTCTCCCGTCTTCTCCTATAGGCGGAGCAGGAGCTGCGTGTGGCTCAAACAGAGTTTGACAGACAGGCCGAGGTCACCCGGCTGCTACTGGAGGGCATCAGCAGTACACACGTGAGTCCAGAGACATCACACACACACTAGTCGTGAGTCCAGAGACATCACACACACACTAGTCGTGAGTCCAGAGACATCACACACACACTAGTCGTGAGTCCAGAGACATCACACACACACTAGTCACGGAAAGCCCACACCTAGGGAAACAGCACTAGGTCTGGGGAGGATGCTGGATCAGGGCTAGAGATCAGGGGTAACTACTCCATTAAATCAGTCAAACAAACAAAAAAGCAAGTTCTAACCAGTTTTCACAACCTATGTGTCTAAGATGGCTGAGTGATTAGATCTTTAGAGCCTAAACAGATGGGAGAAGTATTCAGCCAATTTTGCTCCAGCAAATATAAACTGTAACATTGCGGTTTAGTAACAATCATTGTGAAAACCATTGAATGTGTGAAACCAGGCTTTTGGAAGTACAACTTGTTTTTTGTCTTTCACCCTGTCCCCCCTTTCCCTGATAGGTCAACCACCTGCGCTGCCTGCATGAGTTTGTGGAGGCCCAGGCTACATACTATGCCCAGTGTCACCAGTACATGCAGGACCTGCAGAAAGAACTGAGCAGGTGAGCACTTTACTACGGAGGTATAGTTGGTTGAATCATAACCCTTATGAGTGGGTTGAAGTGGCTTTGTTTACATACATGGGAAAATTCTTCAACATTTCCCTTTTTTCTCTCTGCTGGCAGTGCTAACAGTGATACGTAAGTAACTAGTGTTGTTGTTGATGATAGTGTTGTTTGTAGTGTTGCGTTTGTGTTTTAAGAGTGATTTGTGCGTATTTGTAAATACAGTGCCTTCAGAAAGTATTCACACCCCTTGATTTTTTTCCTACACATTTGTTGTGTTACAGCCTGAATTTAAAATAGATTCCTTTTTGAAAAATTAGTATTTTTTATTTATTTTTTATGCGTCACTGGCCTACATACAATACCCCCATAATGTCAACGTGGAATTATATTTTTCAACATTTTTCCAAATTAATTAAAAATGAAAAGTTGAAATGTCTTTAGTCTAAGTATTCAACCCCTTTTGTTATAGCAAGCGTAAATAAGTTCAGTAGTAAAAATGGCACATAATAAATTGCATGGACACACTCTGTGTGCAATAATAGAGTTTAAAATGATTTTGACTTCCTCATCTCTGTACACCACACATACATTTGTCTGGAAGGTCCCCAAGTCAAGCAGTGAATTTCAAACACAGATTTAGCCACAAAGATCAGGGAGGTTTTCCAAAGCCTCGCAATGAAGGGCACCTTTTGGTAGATGGGGGGGAAAATACAAAAATAAACAGACATTGAATATCCCTTTGAGCATGGTGAAGTTATTAATTACACTTTGGCTGGTGTATCAACACATCCAGTCACTACCAAGATTTGTATTGATTTAATTTCATCTTTATTTAACCAGGTAGGCAAGTTGAGAACAAGTTCTCATTTACAATTGCGACCTGGCCAAGATAAAGCAAAGCAGTTCGACACGTACCACGACACAGTTACATATGGAGTGAAATAAACATACAGTCAATAATATGTACAATAATACAAGTCTATATACAATGTGAGCAAATGAGGTGAGAAGGGAGGTAAAGGCAAAAAAAAGACCACGGTGGCAAAGTAAATACAATATAGCAAGTAAAACACTGGAATGGTAGATTTGCAGTGGAAGAATGTGCAAAGTAGAGAAATAATGGGGTGCAAAGGAGCAAAATAAATAAATACAGTAGGGGGAGAGGTAGTTGTTTGGGCTAAATTATAGATGGGCTATGTACAGGTGCAGGAATCTGTGAGCTGCTCTGACAGCTGGTGCTTAAAGCTAGTGAGGGAGATAAGTGTTTCCAGTTTCAGAGATTTTTGTCCGATAGACCAATTCAGATAGCAGCCGATAAGACCGCTAACGATTAGCGGGCCGCAGATGGGCGTTCAGGTAACGTCGCAACAGAGGGGCCAGTTGGATAACACCCTCGGGCAGATAACGTCGGTAGTCCAGTCGTGAAGGCCCGGTGGGGCTCTGCATCGGCACACGGATAGCAGCTAGCTAGCTGCTAGATCCAGGTGTAAATGTTCAGAGCTTGGGATTGAAATCCGGGGATATGGATAGAAAAATAGGTCCGTATGTTCTGGCCTGAGTCGCGTTGTACAAAACTGGCGATAGCTTTTCGAGCTAAAGGATAGCTGATGACCAAAAACCGTGGTTAGCTTAATACTAACGTTAGCCAGTAAACTGGCTAGCTTCTGGCTAGAAAAAGATACAGCCGTCTTTCCTATCTCCGTTGCCGGAGAGGAAGGAAACTACTCAGGAATTTACCCATGAGGACAATGGTGACTTTAAAACAGTTAGTGTTCAATGGCTGTGATAGGAGAACTGAGGATGGCTCAACACCATTGTAGTTACTCCACAATACTAACCTAATTAACAGAGGTAAAAGAAGGAAGCCTATTCAGAATAAAAATATTCCAAAACATGCATCCTGTTTGCAACAAGGCACTAAAGTAATAATGCAAAAAATGTGGCAAATCAATTAACGTTTTGTCCTGAATACAAAGTGTTATGTTTCGGGCAAATCCAATACAACACTTTACTAAGTACCAGTGGCGGTCGGTGCCGTTTAAGATGAGGGAGGACGATCATTTTTTTAATGAGCATGGCCTTATTTCTATTACACCATATTGAATCATGGTCATTCATATTCCATTCACCCAGATCAATGTAACATCTATAGGTTTAGGCTACTACCTGTAAAAATTGGCGCCGGGAAGAAAGGGCAGCAGTTTTATGGGCGCCTAACCAATTGTGCTATTTGGTGTATTTTTTGCGTTATTTGTAACTTATTTTGTACAAAATGTTTCTGCCACCGTATCTTATGGCAAAAAAGAGCTTATGGATATCAGGACAGCGATCACTCACCTCGGATTAGGCAAATATTTTTTCTTCAACAAGCAGGACACACAGGATGTACTTCAAACACCCGACAAGGCCAACATCCCTGTCATTGGCAAGAGTTAGAGACGCAGATACAGAGGACACAGAGCGGGGTGCCTCGTAAGGATCCGCAGATGGCTAGTGGGAAAGCTGCCATTACCGTCATTATTACTTGGACAATAAATTAGACGAGGTACAATCACGAATATCCTACCAACGCGACATCAGAAACTGTAACATCTTATGTTTCATGGAATCGTGACTGAATGATGACATGAATATTCAGCTAGTGGGATATACGCTGCACCGGCAAGATGGAACAGCACACTCCAGTAAGACGAGGGGGGCGGTCTGTGCATATTTGTGAACAACAGCTGGTGCACGAAATCTAAGGAATCCACACACAGAGACTCATACAAAGCTCTCCCTCGCCCTCCATTTGGTCAATCTGACCACAATTATATCCTCCTGATTCCTGCTTACAAGCAAAAGTAAAAGCAGGAAGCACCAGTGACTCAGTCTATAAAAACAAAAGTGGTCAGATGAAGCAGAAGCTAAACTACAGGACTGTTTTGCTAGCACAGACTGGAACATGTTCTGGGATTCTTCCCATGGCATTGAAGAGTACACCACATCAGTCACTGGCTTTATCAATAAGTGCATCGAGGACGTCGTCTCCACAGTGACTGTACATACATACCCCAACCAGAAACCATGGATTACAGGCAACATGCGCACTGAGCTAAAGGGTAGAGCTGCTCCTTTCAAGGTGCGGGACTCTAACCCGGAAGCTAATAAGAAATCCTGCTATGCCCTCTGACAAACCATCAAACAGGCAAAGCGACAATACCGGGCTATGATTGAATCATACTACATCGGCTCTGACACTCGTCGGATGTGGCAGGGCTTGAAAACTATTACAGACTACAAAGGGAAGCACAGCATGAGTTCCCCAGTGACACGAGCCTACCAGAGGAGCTAAATCACTTTTATACTTGTTTCGAGGCAAGTAACACAGGAAACATGCATGAGAGCATCAGCTGTTCTGGATGACTGTGGGATCACACTCTCCGTAGCTGACATGAGTAAGACCTTTAAACTGGTCAACAGTCACAAGGCTGCGGAGCCAGACGGATTACCAGGACGTGTGCTCCTGGCATGTGCTGACCAACTGGCAGGTGTCTTCACTGACATTTTCAACATGTCCCTGATTGAGTCTGTAATACCAACATGTTTCAAGCAGACCACCATAGTCCCTGTGCCCAAGAACACTAAGGTAACCTGCCTAAATCACTACCGACCCATAGCACTCATGTTTGTAGCCATGAAGTGCCACTCCAATTTGCATACCGCCCAAACAGATCCACAGATGATGCAATCTCTATTGCACTCCACACTGCCCTTTCCCACCTGGACAAAAATAACACCTACGTGAGAATGCTATTCATTGACTACAGCTCAGCGTTCAACACCATAGTACCATCAAAGCTCATCACTAAGCTAAGGATCCTGGGACTAAACACCTCCCTTTGCAACTGGATCCTGAACTTCCTGACAGACCGCCCCCAGGTGGTAAGGGTAGGTTGCAACACATCCTCCACGCAGATCGACAACACTGGAGCCACTCAGGGGTGCGTGCTCAGTCCCCTCCTGTACTCCTTCTTCACCCACGACTGCGTGGCCAGGCACGACTCAAACACCTGCAAACTTAATGATGACGAGACAGCATGTAGGGAGATCCGAGACCTGGCTGGGTGGTGCCAGAATAACAACCTATCCCTCAATGTAATCAAGACAAAGGAGATGATTGTGGAATACAGGAAAATGAGGACCGAGCACGCCCTCATTCTCATCTACGGGGCTACAGTGGAGCAGGTTAATGTCCACATCACCAACAAACTAGAATGGTCCAAACACACCAAGACAGTTGTAAATAGTGCACAACAAAGCCTATTTCCCCCTCAGGAAACTAAAATGGGTCCTCAAATCCTCAAATGGTTCTACAGCTGCAACATCGAGAGCATCTGGTTGCATCACCGCCTGGAATGGCAACTGCTCGGCCTCCGACTGCAAGGCACTACAGAGGGTAGTGAGTACGGCCCAGTACATCACTGGGGCTAAGCTGCCTGCCATTCAGGACCTCTACACCAGGCGGTGTCAGAGGAAGGCCCTAGCCATCCCAGTCATAGACTGTTCTCTCTACTACCGCATGGCAAGCGGTACCGGAACTCCAAGTCTAGGACCAAAAGGCTTCTCAACAGCTTTTACCCCCAAGCCATAAGACTCCTGAACAGGTAATTAAGTGTTTACCTGGACTGTAGTGGCTTCCTTTCATCTTTACCATAGCCACTGCCCAAGCCTGAAGCGGGGTTGTTTGGTACGCATACAGTCCACACTCAAGGTTTCCAAACGGCCAAACATTCAATGACATCCAGGGATATGGTGCAACAAAAATGTTTATTCTTCTTATATCTAACAAATAAATGATTCTCCAATCAACTTAAAGCATAGATGACTTTATATGGAAAATACATATTATGACCTGTCTGTATGTCTGTATGGTCAAAAAACTATACCGCTCCCGCATCTAGCAAGGACTCCCTCTCCCGAAGGCCCAACTTCCTGCCTTTATCCTAACACACTTACCACAATACAATGAACAGGCAAGAGGGGGGGGGGGCAAATGGCTGAGTTACACTAACAACAAATTAATATATCTCAATCAGGTAAATATAAATCGTAAAGGTACGTACCTAATATTTCATCATTTACATTAATATTTAATATATTTACACAAATATACATGGAGCTCCATCTGTTCGGTCTTTTATACAAATATGTCCAAATCGGCTCTAACATGGACTATTTGCATTGTCCTGCCCCCCATCCCCTCTTTTACGCTGCTGCTACTCTGTTTATCATATATGCATAGTCACTTTAACCATACTACGTCAATTAGCCTGACTAACCGGATGATCTGCATTGTGTCCCGTCACCCGCCAACCCCTCTTTTACGCTACTGCTACCCTCTGTTTATCATATATGCATAGTCACTTTAACCATACCTACATGTACATACTACCTCAAATAGGCCGACAAACCAGTGCCTGTATATAGCCTTGCTACTTTTATAGCCTCGCTACTGTATATAGCCTCGTTACTGTTATTTTACACTGTCTTTTTACTATTGTTTTTATTTCTTTACTTATCTATTGTTCACCTAATACCTTTTTTTAACTTCAAAATTGAACTGTTGGTTAGGACCTGTAAGTAAGCATTTCACTGTATGGTCTACGTCGTATTCGGCGCACGTGAAAATAAACTTTTGATTTGATATACATGATACAAAAATGTTCCCTAAACCCATCATGAGGTTGCTGAAACCTAGCCTATAAATGAACGTTTACAACGTAGATGCACAAGTCGAGAGACATTTTTGTAATCAAGGTGACAGACATTGACACATTCAATACCGCCTTGCACAATATTGCCTGCATCTAGCTGATCTAGGGTGTAATCATTAGTCCAACAGTTGCAAACGAGAGTTTCTATTGGACACATTCAGTTATGTTTGCTTCCATTTTAGAAAGGTTTTTCAACAGAATCGGGGGAGTGAATACACCCCAGATCACACGCAAACACTGTTCACTTTCATAGCAGCCATATACAAACAGCATGATCCCTTTGATCATTGGATAATTCCTACTCGCATCTACGTGCTCTCACCTTTTCCAGTCACTTGTGGACTTCAGTGCACAACACATAAGCTGTCTGGCCAAACTTTCATATCATAATGGCTAACTGCTACACACAGCCTACATCGTTGCAATATTAGCTAAGGTTAAGTCAACATATCTACTAGAACTAACGTGTTAGTAAACCTGTTACAATCATGCAGTACAGTGTATAGTTAGCAAGCAGTTCAGCATTTACACTGGCGGGCCCCGGTGGCAATAAATTAATAAAACCAAAAGGTTACCTTGACTTGGAAGAGTTCCAATGTTGAATAATCATAGCCAGCTAGGCAACATAACCTTCATTACAAATCAGTGCGTTTTAATCAATTATTTGGTGACGTGAATATATTTAGCATAGTTTTATCTAAAATGCATAATTTCTTTTAATGTTTCACTATTTAAAATTGTATGAAATTCACTGAGGAGGAGCCTCCACTCCTGAGTACCACTCTCCTTATTTTCAAGCATAGTGGTGGCTGCATCATGTTATGGGTATGCTTGTAATCGTTAAGGACTTGGGAGTTTCTCAGGTTAAAAAATTAATTGAATGGAGCTAAGCACAGGCAAAATCCTAGAGGAAAACCTGGATCAGTCTGCTTTCCACCAGACACTGGGAGATGAATTGACCTTTCAGTAGGCCAATAATCTAAAACACAAGGACAAATCTACACTGGAGTTTCTTACTAAGAAGATAGTGAATGTTCCCGAGTAGCTGAGTTACAATTTTGACTTAAAACTACTTGAAAATCTATAGCAATACCTGAAAATGGTTGTCTAGCAGCAACCTACAACCAATTTGACAAAGGTTGAATAATTTGTTTAAGAATAATGGCAAATGTTGCACAATCCAGGTTTGGAAATCTCTTAGAGATTTACCCAGAAAGACTCACAGCTGTAATCGCTGCCAAAGGTGCTTCTACAAAGTATTTACACAGGGGGGTGAATACTTACGTAAATTAGATATTTCTGTATTTCATTTTCAAAAAATTTGCAAAGATTTCAACAACAAAAAATGTTACTTTGCAATTATGGGGTATTGTGTATAGATGGGTAAAACAAAAAATCCTTAATCCAATTTCAATTCAGGCTGTAAAACAACAAATTGTGGAATAAGTGAAGGGGTATGAATACTTTCTGGAGGTATTGTACATTCTAAATATGTACTTGCTTGGGAAATATTATTCCTTTATCACCTTAGCACCATAATTTATCACTTATGACCCCCTCTTCTTCCCCTCTCCCGTAACCTGACCCCAGGTACCCAAACTCTTTTGCCTCGAACGCCAACCCCTCCACCTCTGCCACATGCCCCTCCCCCGTCTCCTCTGCCACCCTGCCAGGGGTCTCACCCCCATGCCTGGCCTCCACCTCCACTCCTGGCATCGCTCGGGATCCTTCTGGCCCGCTGAAAATCCTGGATGTGCAGCAGCCTTCCACAGGCCACCGCAAGGCCAAGGTCCTGTATGACTACGACGCCCACGACACTAGTGAGCTCTCCTTACTGGCCGACGAGGTAGGAGCAGCCATGGTTCACATCTGCTATGGGGAACCATTTAGAACATGCTGTATTATGTAAAAAATGTCAATTCCGTGCCACAAAATACAAACATTGCAATCTTTTGTCTACAAAATGCCAATTGGTAATGGCATGTTACAAACTGCATCCCATAATCTGGGACATTTAACAAGTTAGCCTCTGTCTCTCTTTTAGGGCTGACCCATTTAGTTGGCTGGGCGATTGTTTGTTCGATAGGCTGTTGGTCGAACGACATTTCTTTAATCGAGCAGTAGCAAAAAAACTAAAGTTTTTGAATCGCGCCTGTCTGTGTGGACTAATACATTGTGGAGGTCTTGGGGATGGCACAGTCCATCACTCAAAGATGTGCAACTGAAATTGTATATGGTTATAAACTCTTCATGGACTGCACCAGATTGGCCAGTTCTTGCCTGATTGGCCAGTTCTACCAAGGCACCTTCAAGTTCCCGGACATTTCTGGGGGGAATGGCCCTAGCCCTCACCCTCCGGTCCAGCAGGTCCCAGACGTGCTCAATGGGATTGCGATCCGGGCTCCTCGCTGGCCACGGCAGAACACTGACATTCCTGTCTTGCAGGAAATCACACACAGAACGAGCAGTATGGCTGGTGGCATTGTCATGCTGGAGGGTCATGTCAGGATGAGCCTGCAGGAAGGGTACCACATGAGGGAGGAGGATGTCTTCCCTGTAACGTACAGCGTTGAGATTGCCTGCAATGACAACAAGTTCAGTCCGATGATGCTGTGACACACCGCCCAGACCATGGCGGACCCTCCACCTCCAAATCGATCCCACTCCAGAGTACAGGCCTCGGTCTAATGCTCATTCCTTCGACGATAAACGTGAATCCGACCATCACGCCTGGTGAGACAAAGCCGCAACTCGTCAGTGAAGAGCACTTTTTACCAGTCCTGTCTGGTCCAGTGACGGTGGGTTTGTGCCCATAGGCAACGCTGTTCAAATCAAATTGATTTATATAGCCATTTGTACATCAGCTGATATCTCAAAGTGCTGTACAGAAACCCAGCCTAAAACCCCAAACAGCAAGCAATGCAGGTGTAGAAGCAGGATGGCTAGGAAAAACTCCCTAGAAAGGCCAAAACCTAGGAAGAAACCAGGCTATGTGGGGTGGCCAGTCCTCTTCTGGCTGTGCCGGGTGGAGATTATTACAGAACATGGCCAAGATGTTCATAAATGACCGGCCAGGTGGACTGGGGGCAGCAAGGAGTCATCATGTTACTTAGAGAGGTCGAGAGAGAGAGGTCGAGAGAGAGAGGTCGAGAGAGAGAGGTCGAGAGAGAGAGGTCGAGAGAGAGAGGTCGAGAGAGAGGTCGAGAGAGGTCGAGAGAGAGAGAGAGAGAGGTCGAGAGAGAGAGAGAGAGAGGTCGAGAGAGAGAGGTCGAGAGAGAGAGGTCGAGAGAGAGAGGTCGAGAGAGAGAGGTCGAGAGAGAGAGGTCGAGAGAGAGAGGTCGAGAGAGAGAGGTCGAGAGAGAGAGGTCGAGAGAGAGAGGTCGAGAGAGAGAGAGGTCGAGAGAGAGAGAGAGGTCGAGAGAGAGAGGTCGAGAGAGAGAGGTCGAGAGAGAGAGGTCGAGGTCGAGAGAGAGAGGTCGAGAGAGAGAGAGAGGTCGAGAGAGAGAGGTCGAGAGAGAGAGGTCGAGAGAGAGAGGTCGAGAGAGAGAGGTCGAGAGAGAGAGAGGTCGAGAGAGAGAGGTCGAGAGAGAGAGGAGAGAGAGAGAGGTCGAGAGAGAGAGAGAGAGGTCGAGAGAGAGAGAGAGGAGAGAGAGGTCGAGAGAGAGAGAGAGAGAGAGGTCGAGAGAGAGAGAGAGGAGAGGTCGAGAGAGAGAGAGAGAGAGGTCGAGAGAGAGGTCGAGAGAGAGAGAGAGAGAGAGAGAGAGAGAGAGAGGTCGAGAGAGAGGAGAGAGAGAGGTCGAGAGAGAGAGAGAGAGAGAGAGAGGTCGAGAGAGAGAGAGAGAGAGAGAGGTCGAGAGAGAGAGAGGTCGAGAGAGAGAGAGAGAGAGAGAGAGGTCGAGAGAGAGAGAGAGAGAGAGAGAGGTCGAGAGAGAGGTCGAGAGAGAGAGAGGTCGAGAGAGAGAGAGAGAGAGAGAGGTCGAGAGAGAGAGAGAGAGAGAGGTCGAGAGAGAGAGAGAGAGAGGTCGAGAGAGAGAGAGAGGTCGAGAGAGAGAGGTCGAGAGAGAGAGAGGTCGAGAGAGAGAGAGAGGTCGAGAGAGAGAGAGGTCGAGGAGAGAGAGAGAGAGAGAGAGAGAGAGGTCGAGAGAGAGCGAGAGAGAGAGAGAGGTCGAGAGAGAGAGGTCGAGGTCGAGAGAGAGAGAGAGAGGTCGAGAGAGAGGTCGAGAGAGAGGTCGAGAGAGAGAGAGAGAGGTCGAGAGAGAGAGAGAGAGGTCGAGAGAGAGAGAGGTCGAGAGAGAGAGGTCGAGAGGGAGAGAGGTCGAGAGAGGTCGAGAGAGGTAGAGAGAGGTAGAGAGAGGGAGATCGAGGTAGGTCGAGAGAGGGAGATCGAGGGAGAGAGCGAGGTCGAGAGAGAGGGAGATCGAGGTCGAGAGAGAGAGTCGAGAGATCGAGGTAGAGAGGGAGATCGAGGTAGAGAGAGGGAGATCGAGGTAGAGAGAGGGAGATCGAGGTAGAGAGAGGGAGATCGAGGTAGAGAGAGGGAGATCGAGGTAGAGAGAGGGAGATCGAGGTAGAGAGAGGGAGATCGAGGTAGAGAGAGGGAGATCGAGAGAGAGAGAAGTCACGCCGGATACTGGATAGGACAGGAGAAGTACTCCAGATATAACAAACTGACCCTAGCCCCCTGACACATAAACTACTGCATCATAAATGCTGGAGGCTGAGACCGGAGTGGTCAGGAGACACTGTGGCCCCATCCATTGACACCCCCGGACAGGGCCAAACAGGAAGGATATAACCCCACCCACTTTGCCAAAGCACAGCCCAGACAGGAAGATCACATCAGTGACTCAACCCACTCAAGTGACGCCCCCCTCCTTGGGACGGTATGAAAGAGCCCTAGTAAGCCAGTGACTCAGCCCCTGTAATAGGGTTAGAGGCAGAGAATCCCAGTGGAAAGAAGGGAACCGGCCAGGCAGAGACAGCAAGGGCGGTTCGTTGCTCCAGAGCCTTTCCGTTCACCTTCACACTCCTGGGCCAGACTACACTCAATCATGTGACCCACTGAAGAGATGAGTCTTCAGTAAAGACTTAAATGTTGAGACCAAGTCTGCGTCTTTCACATGGGTAGGCAGACCGTTCCATAAAAATGGAGCTCTATAGGAGAAAGCCCTGCCTCCAGCTGTTTGCTTAGAAATTCTAGGGACAATTAGGAGGCCGTAACGTACGTGTACAGCAGGACCAAATCAGAGAGATAGGTAGGAGCAAGCCCATGTAATGCTTTGTAGGATAGCAGTAAAACCTTGAAATCAGCCCTTGCCTTGACAGGAAGCCAGTGTCGGGAGGCTAGCACTGGAGTAATATGATATATTTTTTTGGTTCTAGTCAGGATTCTAGCAGTTGTTGTCATTGATGTCTGGTGAGGACCTGCCTTACAACAAGGCCTACAAGCCCTCAGTCCAGTCTCTCTCAGCCTATTGTGAACAGACTGAGCACTGATGGAGTGATTGTGCATTCCTGGTGTAACTCAGGCAGTTGTTGTTACCATCCTGTACCTGTCCTGCAGGTGTGATGTTCGGATTTACCGATCCTGTGCAGGTGTTGTTACACGTAGTTTGCCACTGCGAGGACGATCATTAGAAAGGCCTCTTTAGTGTCCTAAGTTTTCATAACTGTGACCTTATTTGCCTCTGTCTGTAAGCTGTTAGTGTCTTAACGACCATTCCACAGCTGCATGTTCCTTAATTGTTTATGGTTCATTGAACAAGCATGGGAAACAGTGTTCACAGATCTTCATTGTAAAGGGTTTAAACCCTTTACAATTAAGATCTGTGAAGTTATTTGGATTTTTACGAATTATCTTTGAAAGACAGGGTTCTGAAAAAGGAATGTTTCTTTTTTTGCTGAGTTTATTACAATATAAAAATGATTTTATTTTATAACAAATGTGCTTTCTCGCGTGTTGGATAGTGGTTGCTGTCCGCGGATCTGAAATACATCAGTGCGCTGTTGAATTGGCACCTTTTCCTAGACTACGTTGCTATGTGCATAATAGTAAAGTTAAGAACAATGCAGTGGAGGCAGCAGCAGAATGAGGAGACGAGAAAACTGCCATTGCTTTATTGTCTAAGAAAGGTGAGGAGAAAGGATACTCCAATTTTAATTAGGTCTATAATCGATAGCTTAACGGTTAAATGTTCCTGGCTTTATAAATCATTCATATACAGTACTGTGCAAAAGTTTTAGGCAGGTGTCAAAAAATGCTGTAAAGTAGGAATGCTTTCAAAAATAGACATGTTAATTGATAATATTTAAAAATTAACTAAATGCAAAGTGAGTTCTTAATGACTTTCGCTGTATTTTTGGGGTCGTTGTCATGCTGCAGAATAAATTTGAGGCCACTCAGATGCCTCCCTGATGGCATTGCATGATGAATAAGTATCTGCCTGTACTTCTCAACATTGAGGAGACCATTAATTCTGACTAAATCCCTAACTCCATTTGCAGAAATTCAGCCCCAAACTTTCAAGGAACCTCCACCATTCACTGTTGAACCTCCACCATTCACTGTTGAACCTCCACCATGCTTCACTGTTGAACCTCTACCATGCTTCACTGTTGAACCTCCACTATGCTTCACTGTTGAACCTCCACCATGCTTCACTGTTGAACCTCCACCATGCTTCACTGTTGAACCTCCACCATGCTTCACTGTTGAACCTCCACCATGCTTCACTGTTGAACCTCCACCATGCTTCACTGTTGAACCTCCACCATGCTTCACTGTTGAACCTCCACTATGCTTCACTGTTGAACCTCCACCATGCTTCACTGTTGCCCGCAGACACTCATTTGTGTACCGCTCTCCAGCCCTTCGGCGAACAAACTGCCTTCTGCTACAGCCAAATAATTCAGTTTTGACTCATTAGTCCAGAGCACCTGCTTCCATTTTTCTGCACCCCATTTCCTGTGTTTTTGTGCATAGTTGAGTTGCTTGGCCTCGTTGACATATAGGAGGTATGGCTTTTTGGCCGTGAGTCTTCCATTAAGGCCACTACTGACCAGACTTCTCCGGACAGTAGATGGATATACCAGGGTCCCACTGTTTTCTGCCAATTCTGAGCTGATGGCACTGCTGGACATCTTCCGATTGAAAAGGCAAGTGAGCATGATGTGTCTTTCATCTGCTGCAGTAAGTTTCCTTGGCCGACCACTGTGTCTACGGTCACAAATGTTAACTGTTTCTTTGGGATTCTTCAAAAGAGCTTGGAGTGCACATCAGGAAATCCCTGTCTGCCTTGAAATGTCTGCCTGGGAGAGACCTTGCTGATACAGTATAATGACCTTGTGTCTTGTTGCCGTACTTGCCAGTCTTGCCATGGTGTATGACTTTTGACAGTTCACTGTCTTCATCAACCTCACCTTGCTTGCTGAGTCTGGCTGTTCCTCATCTAGTATTTCATCACATACATTCATATTTCATATATTTACACACACATACATGGAGCTCTGCATGTTCTGTCTTTTATACAAATGTTTAAATCGGCTCTAACATACCAGCCCCTAATTGTAAACTTCAGTGAAATGCATAACAATTACTTAATATTCAACAATACAGCCAATACACAAGACATACTATACCAGAGCAGTATTACGGTTCATAGCTATAAACAAATATACAAGGTCCCATATAGGACATGTGATCTCAGTCCCAGATTTGAAGTGTTCAAGTGTTGTGTCAATGCAAGAGTTTGACGTCTCAAAATGTTAGAGTGCGACATCTGACAATCTGAGGTGCACGTGATTCAAAGGTGGAGCTCTGTGTTTCACTCAGCTTCCTCCAGCTCTGTGTGTGTGTTTCACTCAGCTTCCTCCAGCTCTGTGTGTGTGTTTCACTCAACTTCCTCCAGCTCTGTGTGTGTGTTTCACTCAGCTTCCTCCAGCTCTGTGTGTGTGTTTCACTCAGCTTCCTCCAGGAGCAGATAGTTTATTGATAGGTCTCTGTAAGATGTTGGTCTTGGTCTTATCCATGACGTTCCGGACAAGACCTTTGGCCCCTGGCAAAACTTCCACCACACGCCCCATCAGCCAAGAGTTCCTTGGGACCATGTCATCCACAATAAGAACAAGTTTCTCTTAGTTTTGTTCCACTTGTTCCGCTCCTGCATAAGTGGAAGATTCTCCCTTATCCATCTCTTCCAGAAGAGGTCAGTGATATATTGTACTTGTTTCCATCTCCTCAGTAAGTATACGTCTCCTTTCTGGAATAGTCCTTGTGGCAGGACTGGCTTTGCATTCAGATGAAGCAGATGGTTCGGAGTCAGGAGTTCTAGATCATTAGGGTAATTTGTTACAGTTGTGATTGGTCTGTCGTTCATGATCACATTTTCTGTAGGATTGAGGTCAGGGCTTTGTGATGGCCACTCCAATACCTTGACTTTTTTGTCCTTAAGCCATTTTGCCACAACTTCGGAAGTATGCTTGGGGTCATTGTCCGTTTGGAAGACCCATTTGCGACCAAGCTTTTACTTCCTGACTGATGTCTTGAGATGTTGCTTCAATATATCCACGTAATTTTCCTCCCTCATGAAGCCATCTATTTTGTGAAGTGCACCAGTCCCTCCTGCAGCAAAGCACCCCCACAACATGATGCTGCCAACCCTGTGCTTCACAGTTGGGATGGTGTTCTTCGGCTTGCAAGCCTCCCCTTTTTTCTCCAAACATAACAATGGTAATTATGTCCAAACAGTTCTATTTTTGTTTCATCAGACCAGAGGACATTTCTCCAAAAAGTACGATCTTTGTCCCCATGTGCAGTTGCAAACCGTAGTCTAGCTTTTTTATAGCGGTTTTGGAGCAGTGGCTTCTTCCTTGCTGAGTGGCCTTTCAGGTTATGTCGATATAGGACTCATTTTACTGTGGATATAGATACTTTTGTACCTGTTTCCTCCCACATCTTCACAAGGTCCTTTGCTGTTTTTCTGGGATTGATTTGCACTTTTCGCACCAAAGTACGTTCATCTCTAGGAGACCGAATGCGTCTCCTTGAGTGCTATGACGGCTGCGTGGTCCCATGGTGTTTATACTAGTGTACAATTATTTGTACAGATGAGCGTGGTACCTTCAGGCGTTTGGAAATTTCTCTCAAGGTTGTTCGAGAACTGTGGAGGTCTAAAAAAAAAATTCTGTCTTGGCTGATTTCTTTTGATTTTCCCATGATGTCAAGCAAAGATGCACTGAGTTTGAAGGTAGGCCTTGAAATACATCCACAGGTACACCTCCAATTGACTCAGGCTAATTGACATCATTTATCAGAAGCTTCTAAATCCATGATATCATTTTCTGGAATTTTCCAAGCTGTTTATTAAAGGCACAGTCAACTTAGTGTATGTAAACTTCTGACCCACTGGAATTGTGATACAGTGAATTGTAAGTGAAATAATTTGTCTGTAAACAATTGTTGGAAAAATTACTTGTCATGCACAAAGTAGATGTCCTAACCGACTTGCCAAAACTGTAGTTTGTTATAAAGACATTTTTGGAGTGTATGTACCTTAGTGTATGTAAACTTCCGACTTCAACTGTACATTGGACATGGTTACAGTGCATCTGTATCGTTCAGTGCACTCAGACTGTTGTTAAACCCTAGGATATGGCAAAGTGGGGTGTGTAGAAATATTGCCACTAGTTATAGCTCACTGTTGAAGCTCACTGTTGAAGCTCACTGTTGAAGCTCACTGTTGAAGCTCACTGTTGAAGCTCACTGTTGAAGCTCACTGTTGAAGCTCACTGTTGAAGCTCACTGTAAACAAACACAATGCCAAGAGTGCAAAGCTGTCATCAAGGCAAAGGGTGGCTACTTTGAAGAATCTCTTTATAAAATATATTTTGATTTCTATTTTTTTAGTTACTACATGATTCCATATGTGTTATTTCATAGTTTTGATCTACTCACTATTATTCTACAATGTAGAAAATAGTATAAATAAAGAAAAACCCAGGAATGAGTGTGTCCACCCTTTTGACTGGTACTCTATACCCATTGATTCTTGAAGAATTTCACTTATCGATGCCTAATGAGCCTGCTCATCAGAACATAAAATATAAGCTTGTTTTACTATTTTGTAAACAAACACTATAGCCTTAAATCCTAGTTAAAACTATAAGTGTTATATCATGGATGGTCTGTCCTTGAGTCCTTGGGAGTGGTTACATTTCTCCAGCCCCATCCCTCAGCTGTTTACCAAATCTGTGGTGGGGTGTTCACTTTGTTATTGTTCCAACTGCTGATTGCCCTTTTAATGGAAATTGAATTGTTTCAGAAAACAAATGAATGTGATTTAAATTCTATAAGAACATATGAAAACCCTGAACTCGTTACAGCCCTGTCGATCTCTGTAGCATATGAGATCTAAGGAGTTGTGTGTTGGTGAGTGATTTGTTGTAAGTGTGTGCACATGAGGCCTTGCCCAGGCCTGAGGGTTATGCTACAAAGCAGGTTCACGCAGTGGTCTAAGGCACTGCATCGCAGTGCTAGCTGTGCCACCAAAGATTCTGGATTCGAGCCCAGGCTCTGTCGCAGCCTGCTGCGACCAGGAGGCCCATGGGGTGATGTACAATTGGCCCAGCGTTGTTAGGGAGGGTTTGGCCGGTAGGGATATCCTTGTCTCATCGCGCACTATTGACTCCTGTGGCGGGCCGGGTGCAGTGCACGCTGACCAGGTCGCCAGGTGTACGGTGTTTCCTCTGACACATTGGTGTGGCTGGCTTCCGGTTTGTGTTTCGGAGGACGCATGGCTCTCGACCTTTGCCTCTCCCGAGTCCGTATTGGAGTTGCAGCGATGAGACAAGACTGTAACTACTACCAATTGGGGAGAAAAAGGGGTAAAAAAATATCTATATATCTATATATAAAGGTCTAAACGGGTGTTTTTGGTTTGTGAGTGAATTAGACCATGCCATTTTCAAGCTTATCAAGCTAAGTAATAAAAAAATTATTTCAGAATATTTAGGCAAGTTAGCTGGCTAACTACTTGATTCTACTTTGTAGTATTACCCATCTGATGTGATGCCCGCTCTGTTTCAGCTCATCACTGTCTACACAGTGCCAGGCATGGACCCAGACTGGCTCGTGGGAGAGCGGGGCAACCAGAAGGGCAAGGTGCCCGTCACCTACCTGGAGTTGCTGAGCTAGATGGACCCACGTAGGGACACACACACGTACACACACGTCCTCAAACGCACGCTCGCACACACACACGCACACATGCCTCTACTCTATGGTCTCATGTCACAGGAGGTTGGTGGCACCTTAACTGAGGAGGACGGGCTTGTGGTAATGGCTGGAGTGGAATAAGTAGAATGGTATCAAACATGGAAAGATGCCATTCCATTTACTCCATTCCAACCATTTTTATGAGCCGTCTTCCCCTCAGCAGCCTCTGCTGTCTCATGGTGCGCAGCACACTTACTTTGGTCTCTGGCCAATTCAAACGCATATGCAAAAGGATTCTAAAGCTAAATGAGTGGATATATAGCACATCAGAAGGGGAACAGTCGTAAAAATAGTGAATAGTCTATATTCTAGCTCTATAGTTGCTCTTTTCCCACTAGCTATTTGGAATCCATTCACCTTGCACGCTCTCTTTCTTTCTCATTGAGAAATGACAGGAGCCGCTCGAATAAGGAGGCATATCTGGGTATATAGTGTATATAATAGACCGGGTTTGAACTCTCAATATATATAGTAAAGGTCCTTCTTGTTTTATTTAGTTTTTCAACCAAGCTAATTTAGTCATAGTTAGTCACCATTACTTGGACATTTCAAAGCCATGGGGGGAAAAAAGTAAAACCGCCTGTAAAATCCCCCAGCTGTAGGCCTGTAATGCAAACATCATCCAGAGTGATGCAAGTAATTATCTCTCCAAGGTGTTATTAGCCATTGGCTATCACAACATAAAAAATGAATCTTGAAAGAAAGAGACTGCTGTACAGTATGCTAACAGAAGGTGACTCATATTGGCTGAGTCATAAACAGGTGATGAAAGACGAGAGGAATAGTTGAATTTCAGTTCTTATGTTTTCTGACTGGTTGCATTCTGTTTATGTACGTACTGTATTTACGTGGCTTTTATTTCTTAGGTATCACTGTTTTACTTTTTTACGAGTGTTCCCCCATCTTGCCCTATTTGTGAGGAAAAGGACAAAACCATGGGAACTTTATTAAACTAACAAAGGTTTATGCAAATCAAAGTATTGAGTTGCTCTCAGTGGGTTGATCCGTTGTTGATGTTTGCGTGTCATTGTTGTTTTTGTTTATCCACTCTGGTTGCTGATGTTTGTCGAGTTTCAGGTGTGTTTTACTAGCTATCAGGTCTTAATGTTTGTCTTTTTGAATTTGTAGATGTTTTGAAATGGGTGTAGTTGTATGTAATAAGTTCAGACCTGTGGTTTCCTTTCCTCCCTGATCTCCCTTTACCCCTGTGTGGGTCGCCATCTCTCCCTGAACCCCTCAACATTTCCTCCTGTCAGTGTTACCAATATGCTGTTGTATGATTATTGTATGAATGGAACTTGAAGAAAATTAACAGCTTGTTTAAACTGATAAAAAATAAGCACTGGATAATCTGACACATTAAAACGAAACAACTTTTCATTTATAACATTGTACAACTGAATAAAATGTTACATTTCAACATTGTTTTTTTTGTGATGATGCAGTTCCACTCCTCTCATATTTTGTGTTTATTTGATAGATGTAGGAATGAGTGTACTGAAATAGCAGTGGACCAGAGTCAAACCCATGTTGCAGCGGAGGCAGGGGCTTAGACCGCTAGACCAACCTAGGTCACATGTAATGTTTTTGAAAGACAGAGTGGGATGATCTGTGACTCAATGTCCTGGTTTGAGGAATTAATGCAGCCACAGAGTTACACACAGACAGGGTAACACATAGGGATAGACTGATGTGGTTTTCTGAAGGTACTCTGTGCAGCTACCTCACCAAATGTGGATTGTAGCTTTAAGACATCATTTAAAGCTTTTGGCTTTACGATAATTCCCTAGGCCAGGATTAAATCTGATCGTGTTTTGTCTGATGTGCACCTTTTTAAAGGCAATGCAATCACATTTGTGGAGACTGTGTTCACTTTAAATGCTGTATATAGCGTCTCAATCAGAAATTAGCTTTAAATATCATACAAAACTGATCTACCACTGATCGGATTGAATCTCAGGACTGAAGTGGCCTATAGGATTGTAGTTGAATATTGATCATTTTTGGATAGAGGGTCACCGGGCATTAAATGTCACAAACACTTCAGTCCATAGAAGAAAACTTCAGATTTACTCACAGACAAATCCACCAATGGTTGAAAAGAAATCCGTTTGATTGAACTTGAATGAATCCTTATGTATAAACGGAGTCTGAGCTTGTGTGTGTGGTTCTTATCTCTTTTTAGAACAGTAAGTTCAAAGTCCTTCCCCAGTCAGGACCTTAAAGTGACAGACCTGTTTTGCATAATTATATAAAGTACCTGTCTTGTTAGTCTAACATTCAGACCATGTGGTAAAATGCGACTATTACTTAACCAATGGTCTGACAAAGCTTGGCCATAATGACCATCGTTATGTTTGGAGGAAAAAGGGGGAGGCTTGAAAGCCGAAGAACACCATCCTAACCGTGAAGCACAGGGGTGGCATCATGAGGGAGGAAAATTGTAGATATATTGAAGTAACATCTCAAGACATCAGTCAGGAAGTTAAAGCTTGATCGCAAATGGGTCTTCCAAATGGACAATGACCCCAAGCATACTTCCAAAGTTGTGGCAAAATGGATTAAGGACAACAAAGTCAAGGTATTGCAGTGGCCGTCACAAAGCCCTGACCTCAATCCTACAGAAAATGTGTGGGCAGAACTGAAAAAGCATGTGCGAGCAGGTAGGCCTACAACCCTGACTCAGTTACAACAGTTCTGTCAGGAGGAATGGGCCAAAATTCACCCAACTTATTGTGGGAAGGCTACCCAAAACGTTTGACCCAAGTTAAACCATTTAAAGGCAATGCTACCAAATACTAATTGAGTTTATGTAAACTTCTGACCCACTGGGAATGTGATGAAAGCAATAAAAGCTGAAATAAATCATTCTCTCTAGTATTATTCTGACATTTCACATTCTTAAAATAAAGTGGTGTTCCTAACTGACCTAAGATAGGGAATTTTTACTGGGATTAAATGTCAGGAATTGTGAAAAACTGAGTTTAAATGTATTTGGCTAAGGTGTATGTAAACTTCTTATTACATACAACTACACCCATTTCAACTGATCACTTTTTATAGCTACTGTTTACAGGCCTCCTGGGCCATATACAGCGTTTCTCACTGAGTTCCCTGAATTCCTATCAGACCTTGTAGTCATTGCAGATAATATTCTAATCTTTGGTGACTTTAATATTCACATGGAAAAGTCCACAGACCCACTCCAAAAGGCTTTTGGAGCCATCATCGACTCAGTGGGTTTTGTCCAACATGTCTCTGGACCCACTCACTCTCACAGTCATACGCTGGACCTAGTTTTGTCCCATGGAATAAATGTTGTGGATCTTAATGTTTTTCCTCATAATCCTGGACTATCAGACCACCATTTTATTACGTTTGCAATTGCAACAAATAATCTGCTCAGACCCCAACCAAGGAACATCAAAAGTCGTGCTATAAATTCACAGACAACACAAAGATTCCTTGATGCCCTTCCAGACTCCCTCTGCCTACCCAAGGACGCCAGAGGACAAAAATCCGTTAACCACCTAACTGAGGATCTCAATTTAACCTTGCGCAATACCCTAGATGCAGTTGCACCCCTAAAAACTAAAAAAATGTCTCATAAGAAACTAGCTCCATGGTACACAGAAAATACCCGAGCTCTGAAGCAAGCTTCCAGAAAATTGGAACGGAAATGGCGCCACACCAAACTGGAAGTCTTCCGACTAGCTTGGAAGGATGGTACCGTGCAGTACCGAAGAGCCCTTACTGCTGCTCGATCGTCCTATTTTTCTAACTTAATTGAGGAAAATAAGAACAATCCGAAATTCCTTTTTGATACTGTGGCAAAGCTAACTAAAAAGCAGCATTCCCCAAGAGAGGATGACTTGCACTTTAGCAGTGATAAATTCATGAACTTCTTTGAGGAAAAGATTATGATTATTAGAAAGCAAATTACGGACTCCTCTTTAAACCTGCGTATTCCTCCAAACCTCAGTTGTCCTGAGTCTGCACAACTCTGCCAGGACCTAGGATCAAGAGAGACGCTCAAGTGTTTTAGTACTATATCTCTTGACACAATGATGAAAATAATCATGGCCTCTAAACCTTCAAGCTGTATACTGGACCCTATTCCAACTAAACTACTGAAAGAGCTGCTTCCTGTGCTTGGCCCTCCTATGTTGAACATAATAAACGGCTCTCTATCCACTGGATGTGTACCAAACTCACTAAAAGTGGCAGTAATAAAGCCTCTCTTGAAAAAGCCAAACCTTGACCCAGAAAATATAAAAAACTATCGGCCTATATCGAATCTTCCATTCCTCTCAAAGATTTTAGAAGGCTGTTGCGCAGCAACTCACTGCCTTCCTGAAGACAAACAATGTATACGAAATGCTTCAGTCTGGTTTTAGACCCCATCATAGCACTGAGACGGCACTTGTGAAGGTGGTAAATGACATTTTGATGGCATCGGACCGAGGCTCTGCATCTGTCCTCGTGCTCCTAGACCTTAGTGCTGCTTTTGATACCATCGATCACCACATTCTTTTGGAGAGATTGGAAACCCAAATTGGTCTACACGGACATGTTCTGGCCTGGTTTAGGTCTTATCTGTCGGAAAGATATCAGTTTGTCTCTGTGAATGGTTTGTCCTCTGACAAATCAACTGTACATTTCGGTGTTCCTCAAGGTTCTGTTTTAGGACCACTATTGTTTTCACTATATATTTTACCTCTTGGGGATGTTATTCGAAAACATAATGTAAACTTTCACTGCTATGCGGATGACACACAGCTGTACATTTCAATGAAACATGGTGAAGCACCAAAATTGCCCTCGCTAGAAGCATGTGTTTCAGACATAAGGAAGTGGATGGCTGCAAACTTTCTACTATTAAACTCGGACAAAACAGAGATGCTTGTTCTAGGTCCCAAGAAACAAAGAGATCTTCTGTTGAATCTGACAATTAATCTTAATGGTTGTACAGTCGTCTCAAATAAAACTGTGAAGGACCTCGGCGTTACTCTGGACCCTGATCTCTCTTTTGAAGAACATATCAAGACCATTTCGAGGACAGCTTTTTTCCATCTACGTAACATTGCAAAAATCAGAAACTTTCTGTCCAAAAATGATGCAGAAAAATTAATCCATGCTTTTGTCACTTCTAGGTTAGACTACTGCAATGCTCTATTTTCCGGCTACCCGGATAAAGCACTAAATAAACTTCAGTTAGTGCTAAATACGGCTGCTAGAATCCTGACTAGAACCAAAAAATTTGATCATATTACTCCAGTGCTAGCCTCTCTACACTGGCTTCCTGTCAAAGCAAGGGCTGATTTCAAGGTTTTACTGCTAACCTACAAAGCATTACATGGGCTTGCTCCTACCTACCTCTCTGATTTGGTCCTGCCGTACATACCTATACGTACGCTACGGTCACAAAGGCCTCCTAATTGTCCCTAGAATTTCTAAGCAAACAGCTGGAGGCAGGGCTTTCTCCTATAGAGCTCCATTTTTATGGAACGGTCTGCCTACCCATGTCAGAGACGCAAACTCGGTCTCAACCTTTAAGTCTTTACTGAAGACTCATCTCTTCAGTGGGTCATATGATTGAGTGTAGTCTGGCCCAGGAGTGGGAAGGTGAACGGAAAGGCTCTGGAGCAACGAACCGCCCTTGCTGTCTCTGCCTGGCCGGTTCCCCGTTTTCCACTGGGATTCTCTGCCTCTAACCCTGTTACGGGGCTGAGTCACTGGCTTGCTGGGGCTCTCTCGTGCCGTCCCTGGGGGGGATGCGTCACCTGGGTGGGTTGATTCACTGTTGTGGTCGGCCTGTCTGGGTTCCCCCACCCCTTGGGTTGTACCGTGTCGGAGATCTTTGTGGGCTATACTCGGCCTTGTCTCAGGATGGTAAGTTGGTGGTTGAAGATTTCCCTCTAGTGGTGTGGGGGCTGTGCTTTGGCAAAGTGGGTGGGGTTATATCCTTCCTGTTTGGCCCTGTCCGGGGTGTCCTCGGATGGGGCCACAGTGTCTCCTGACCCCTCCTGTCTCAGCCTCCAGTATTTATGCTGCAGTAGTTTATGTGTCGGGGGGCTAGGGTCAGTTTGTTTATCTGGAGTACTTCTCCTGTCCTATTCTGTGTCCTGTGTAAATCTAAGTGTGCGTTCTCTAATTCTCTCCTTCTCTCTTTCTTTCTCTCTCTCGGAGGACCTGAGCCCTAGAACCATGCCCCAGGACTACCTGACATGATGACTCCTTGCTGTCCCCAGTCCACCTGGCCATGCTGCTGCTCCAGTTTCAACTGGCCTGGGCCCTAGGACCATGTCCCAGGACTACCTGACATGAGGACTCCTTGCTGTCCCCAGTCCACCTGGCCATGCTCCTGCTCCAGTTTCAACTGTTCTGCCTTACTATTATTCAACCATGCTGGTCATTTATGAACATTTGAACATCTTGGCCACGTTCTGTTATAATCTCCACCTGGCACAGCCAGAAGAGGACTGGCCACCCCACATATGCTCTCTCTAATTCTCTCTTTCTTTCTCTCTCTCGGAGGACCTGAGCCCTAGGACCGTGCCCCAGGACTACCTGACATGATGGCTCCTTGCTGTCCCCAGTCCATCTGACTGTGCTGCTGCTCCAGTTTCAACTGTTCTGCCTTATTATTATTTGACCATGCTGGTCATTTATGAACATTTGAACATCTTGGTCATGTTCTGTTATAATCTCTACCCGGCACAGCCAGAAGAGGACTGGCCACCCCACATAGCCCGGTTCCTCTCTAGGTTTCTTCCTAGGTTTTGGCCTTTCTAGGGAGTTTTTCCTAGCCACCGTGCTTTTACACCTGCATTGTTTGCTGTTTGGGGTTTTAGGCTGGGTTTCTGTACAGCACTTTGAGATATCAGCTGATGTACGAAGGGCTATATAAATAAATTTGATTTGATTTGATTTGATTTGAACTGTAGTTCCTGAGTTCTTTAAATGGTCTGTAATTAAACCATGTTTAAAGAAGCCAAACCTCAATCACCTTTCCAACATACTAGAGAAGAATGTAGCCCAGTAGATAACATTTTTTTTTAAATTCAAACAGTATCTCTGAAACCTTCCAGTCTGGTTTTTGAGCATGTCACAGCACTGACACTGCACTTGTCAAGGTATTACATGATCTACTGTTGTCCTAAGACTGGTCATGTCTCTATTCTCATTCTTTTAGAACTAAGTTCTCCCTTTTACACTATTGATCATACTATTCTTATTAAGAGACCAGAAGGCTTAGTTGTTCGGCGAAGACAGGTTCTTAACTGGTTTAAATCATACCTCTATGAGCACTATTAATTAGTTCAGCTGGGTAACTATTCATTGGAATATTCCAAGGTTGAATTTGACATTCCTCACGGTTCTGTGGTAGAACCCCTTTTATTTTCCTTATACATGCTACCCTGGCCTTGGCTATGTCATCCTTAAGCACAGACATATTCCCCTATTAAAAACCTACAACTGCAGCCCACATTTTAACCAACTCTAAAAGGCACGAGTACATCACTCCATTTTTATCTGCACCACACTGCCAGCCTGTAAAGTATCAGTCAGATTTTTTAAATATTCATGCAATATAATCAGCCCTCATAACACCCACATATCAGCAGTGCATCACTGGCTGATGGTGTTAAAACTTGTTTTTTTCTGTCAGGTTTCCTCTCTTTGCGTCACTCAAAACCAATGGAGTTCTATTTCAGAACCACGTGTCATACCCTAGAGAGAATCCCTCTCATTCAAACTCTTTCATCATAAACATCCGTCTTTCCTCAAGATTACAAAAAGGTCAGAGCAATTTCACTTCGCCCCCACATTACTCATGTCTGGGCTAGTCCTGCCAACTGTTGTGCAAACAAGCTAATGTAAGAACTTCCCTGCATTCCCTTGTGGAATACTGGGGATTGAGAGAAAAACATGTTGGCCGTAGTTCATGTGCTACAGACATGTTTTAGATTGTGTTTGGTATTTTAATTTACATTTTATTTGGATCCCCGTAAGATGTTGCAAAAGCAGCAGCTACTCTTCCTGGGATCTACATGAAACATGAAACATGACATAATACAGAACATTAATAGACAAGAACAGCTCAAGGACAGAACTACATATAAAAAATAAAATAAAAAACACAACTACTGACCACAACCACACAACTTCTGACCACAACCACACAACTATTGACCACACAACTAGTGACCACACAACTACTGACCACAATTACTGACCACAACCACACAACTACACTACCGTTCAAAAGTTTGGGGTCACTTAGAAATGTCCTTGTTTTTGAAAGAAAAGCAAGTTTTTTGTCCATTCAAATAACATCAAATTGATCGGAAATACAGTGTAGACATTGTTGATGTTGTAAATGACTGTTGTAGCTGAAAACGGCTGATGTTTAATGGAATATCTACATAGGCGTACGGAGGCCCATTATCAGCAACCATCACTCCTGTGTTCCAATGGCACATTGTGTTAGCTAATTCAAGTTTATCCATTTAAAAGGCTAATTGATCATTAGAAAACCCTTTTGCAATTATGTTAGCACAGCTAAAAACTGTTGTCCTGATTAAAGAAGCAATAAAACTGGCCTTCTTTAGACTAGTTGACTATCTGGGGCATCAGCATTTGTGGGTTCGATTAAAGGTTCAAAATGGCCAGAAACAAAGAACTTTCTTCTGAAACTCATCAGTCTATTCTAGTTCTGAGAAATGAAGGGGGGACATCTCACACCCATTGTAAATCTTAAGGCAGCAGACGAATCCTTTGTCCTCTCAGTGTGGAGGATTGGAATGTTTGTGTGGGCCTATGGAGAATCTACCTCAGAACAGTTGTCACGCCTTGGTCATTGTATTTTGTGTTTTTGTTATATGTTTGGGTAGGCCAGGGTGTGACATGGGTTTATATGTTGTTTTCGTATTGGGGTTTGTATTATTTGGGATCGCGGCTGATTAGGGGTGTTGTTAGGCTTGGCTGCCTGAGGCGATTCTCAATCAGAGTCAGGTGCTTATCGTTGTCTCTGATTGGGAACCGTATTTAGGGAGCCATAGTTTCGCTTTGTATTTCGTGGGTGATTGTACCTGTCTCTGTGTTGTAGTCACCAGATAGGCTGTAATTAGTTTCACGTTCCGTTCTATTGTTTTTGTATTTAGTTTCAGTTATTTCATGTACCGCGTTTTTCATTCATTAAAGTCATGAGTAACCAACACGCTGCATTTCGGTCCGACTCTCTTCTTTCAACAGACGAACGCCGTTACAACAGTAACATGCACTAAATGGACTTTGAAACAATATATTTCATTAGCCAAAATGGTGGTAATAACAATAAATGTAATATGAACATTTTTGTCATTTTTGTTATGTTATTAAATGTTAAATGACCATGTTAAAATGAAAACATTGTAACTTGAAGAGTTTTCATAAAATGTACCTGATGTTTGCATACCGTGCCTTGTGTGGAAAATGTCCATATCAAAGAGAATGTTTTTGTAAAAGTGAACTGTGAAATTGAGTTGTCTAATGAGATCAAAGTACATTGTGATACAGTGCCTTACGAAAGTATTCGGCCCCCTTGAACTTTGCGACCTTTTGCCACATTTCAGGCTTCAAACATAAAGATATAAAACTGTATATTTTTGTGAAGAATCAACAACAAGTGGGACACAATCATGAAGTGGAATGACATTTATTGGATATTTCAAAAAAGAATTACAAATCAAAAACTGAAAAATTGGGCGTGCAAAATTATTCAGCCCCTTTACTTCCAGTGCAGCAAACTCTCTCCAGAAGTTCAGTGAGGATCTCTGAATGATCCAATGTTGACCCAAATGACTAATGATGATAAATACAATCCACCTGTGTATAATCAAGTCTCCATATAAATGCACCTGCACTGTGATAGTCTCAGAGGTCCGTTAAAGGCCAGAGAGCATCATGAAGAACAAGGAACACACCAGGCAGGTCCGAGATACTGTTGTGAAGAAGTTTAAAGCCGGATTTGGATACAAAAACATTTCCCAAGCTTTAAACATCCCAAGGAGCACTATGCAAGCGATAATATTGAAATGGAAGGAGTATCAGACCACTGCAAATCTACCAAGACCTGGCCGTCCCTCTAAACTTTCAGCTCATACAAGGAGAAGACTGATCAGAGATGCAGCCAAGAGGCCCGTGATCACTCTGGATGAACTGCAGAGATCTACAGCTGAGGTGGGAGACTCTGTCCATAGGACAACAATCAGTCGTATATTGCACAAATCTGGCCTTTATGGAAGAGTGGCAAGAAGAAAGCCATTTCTTAAAGATATCCATAAAAAGTGTTGTTTAAAGTTTTCCGCAAGCCACCTGGGAGACACACCAAACATGTGGAAGAAGGTGCTCTGGTCAGATGAAAGCAATATTGAACTTTTTGGCAACAATGCAAAACGTTATGTTTGGCGTAAAAGCAACACAGCTCATCACCCTGAACACACCATCCCCACTGTCAAACATGGTGGTGGCAGCATCATGGTTTGGGCCTGCTTTTCTTCAGCAGGGACAGGGAAGATGGTTAAAATTGATGGGAAGATGGATGGAGCCAAATACAGGACCATTCTGGAAGAAAACCTGATGGAGTCTGCAAAAGACCTGAGACTGGGACGGAGATTTGTCTTCCAACAAGACAATGATCCAAAACATAAAGCAAAATCTACAATGGAATGGTTCAAAAATAAACATATCCAGGTGTTAGAATGGCCAAGTCAAAGTCCAGACCTGAATCCAATCGAGAATCTGTGGAAAGAACTGAAAACTGCTGTTCACAAATGCTCTCCATCCAACCTCACTGAGCTCGAGCTGTTTTGCAAGGAGGAATAGGAAAAAGTTCGGTCTCTCGATGTGCAAAACTGATAGAGACATACCCCAAGTGACTTACAGCTGTAATCGCAGGAAAAGGTGGCGCTACAAAGTATTAACTTAAGGGGGCTGAATAATTTTGCACGCCCAATTTTCCAGTTTTTGATTTGTTAAAAAAGTTTGAAATATCCAATAAATGTCATTCCACTTCATGATTGTGTCCCACTTGTTGTTGATTCTTTACAAAAAAAATAAAATTTTATATCTTTATGTTTGAAGCCTGAAATGTGGCAAAAAGTCGCAAAGTTCAAGGGGGCAGAATACTTTCGCAAGGCACTGTAGCTTGCCTCGTAACTAGATATACCCCAGAGAACTTGCCATGAAGACAGAAACATCCCTTTCTGACCCGACGGTATAAAACTTGTGAGTTAAGAATTTACAATTCAGACTAGATGACCACGCGCTGCAGGCAAGGTCTACGATTAGTCGCAACCCCAAAACGCAACACGGGGTTGAAGAAGACAAAGGAACCTCTTAACAATCAACGCTACGGTTGAGTAGCTGTATCTGTATCTAATAAGGTGAATTCAAGCAGGACCACCCCGTTATTCTCTCCAAGGAATCGTGTGTCTACACTGCTTTCATTCCCACGCTGGAACAATTTACATGGCTGATTAGCCTTCCTCAGAAGAACCCTCTTACAGAACGAGGGCGAGGAAACAGACTACGAAGAGAAAGGACACTGACATCGTGTGAACAATCAAAGACTTACACCCGGTGACAAAAGAGGTGCCGCCATTAGAGGAGAAGGCGGGAACTCAGTCCACGAAGAGAGACCACAACGGAGACCTTCGACGAGTAATTATTTCATTATATTCTGACCCATAAGAGCGACAGTTCGGGGCAAGGTGTTAGGGCTAAACTAAGCAAAGTTAATAAATGTATCCAAGTGTGCTTTTCTCTCGTGCAATCTCTCTTTCTAAATTCCCATTTTGTGTAACAAGTATCATATTGTGTTGGCCCACTAGGGACCTGTTTCTTTGTACTAAGTTCTAATCAATAGCCTAGACTGTGTGTTTGTGTATGTGTATCTTATATTATAATTTAGCTTGTTAGTAAATAAGTAACCAACTCAATTGGTGTGGTATGGAATGATTTACTCATGGAATGGTAACTCATTAAAACAAACTTTACCTATGGTGCCCCAGGCTACTGAGTTAATTTAATCACGTAATTATAAACATAGTTCATTATTTGATTAACAGCAGTCGTCACATTAATGATACCAACATTAGGTAAATAGGAAGCTTGTGTAGTAGAGCTTTGTACCAACATTACGACAGTGGTCAAGACTAAATATATGTTGTTTTCTAATTCTGGCAAAATTGTTGATGGATTACCTATGTACTAATTGAATGGATCTCCAATCGGTTGGGTTCCAGTCTATGAATATCTGGGCTTTTGGATTGACAAGGATTTAACTTTTTTAAACATACTGATGAGCTACTTAAAAAGCTATGATTTAAAGTGGGCTTCTTTTTTTAGAAATAGGTCTTGCCTCTCCCTGAACAGCAGGAAGCAGATTGTAGTCAACTTTCCTGCCAGTTCTTGACTATGGTGACACAATTTACCAGAATGCAGCAGCCACTACTCTTAAACCTTTGGGTGCCGTCTACCATAGCGCCCTTCGCTTTATCACAGGTGACAGTTTTAATACTCGTTACTGCATCCTGTATCAAAAGGTTGGTTAGTCCCCATTAAAGTCCTGTAGATCACGTCACTATTCCCTTTTTGTTTACAAAGCTCTACTACACAAGCTTCCTATTTACCTATCTTCATTGTTGAAGTATAAAAATAGGGTTGGTTAACTCTTGAGGTTCCTCAGGTCCCCAAAGAATTAGGTAAATCTGTATGTAGTTTTAATGCCCCTCACTGCTGGAACAATTTGCAGGACTCATTACAATTAGATGTTCTGGTGCCACTCTGGCAGTTAAGGGTGTTAATTGAGGACCTAGTAGCTGTGGACTGTAGATGTTTTTCATAAATAATGTTGATTTGTTTTACATTGTATTGTTGAGATCAGGATACCCTTTGGAATAAGACCATGCGCTCAATGTTGTTGTCCCCCGAATACATAAAGAATAATAAAAAAGAGCAACAATAAGACCCTGCCCGGCTGCTGAGGTTCAGAGGAATAGGAGGACGTCAACGGGCGGTTAATGTAGTGGAGGTGAAACAATAGCGTGTTGGCTAGAGTACATCAGTGATATCACCTTCCCTGAGATCTTAAGCCAACTGTCGTTCATGGCATTGAGTTGCAGTGTTATTGCAGAAAGTTGTTGGTCTAGCTTTCTCTATAGACTAATAGTCACAAGGTGCTGCTGACATTCTTAACTGTCCATATATCAAACCGTTATGTCATCAATGATTGATGAGAATTAAGAGATGACGTTGTCTGTAGCGACCTAGTGTGCTGTACACCAGAGGGGAACACCCTTTTCCATGCTGGAGTAGAGACACAGGCAGCCATTATAGATACAGGCAGACATGCCCACCAGCGTGTCTTTACCCACACAACCCTATTATAGCCACACTGGGTTATTTTTAATAACAAGGCTCTTCATTTGCCTTTCGCGTTAATTGTTTAACACTGGGAAAGGAATGATGGTCAGATGTGAGCCATCTGTCACTTCCTTTGGACAACTGTGGCTAAGTTAATTAAACAGTATTTTTCCATCACTCTACGACCATTAATAACAATCACCTCTGACGTTGTCCACTTCAACTGTTCCTTAGGGTGTAGTTAAGATTCACGTTTGGAACGGCAAGTGCTGTTTGAATTTCCATTGTACAAGTGATGTCATTAGTTCAAATTCCCTTTTGACATACAGAGTTATTATTAAACTGAAATATACAGATAGATACAGTGGGGAGAACTACTATTTGATACACTGCCGATTTTGCAGGTTTTCCCAAAAATCCAGAAAATCACATTGTATGATTTTTAAGTAATTCTTTTTCATTTTATTGCATGACATAAGTATTTGATCAACTACCAACCAGTAAGAATTCCGGCTCTCACAGACCTGTTATTTTTTCTTTAAGAAGCCCTCCTATTCTCCACTCGTTACCTGTATTAACTGCACCTGTTTGAACTCGTTACCTGTATAAAATACACCTGTCCACACACTCAATCAAACAGACTCCAACCTCTCCACAATGGCCAAGACCAGAGAGCTGTGTAAGGACATCAGGGATACAATTATAGACCTGCACAAGGCTGGGATGGGCTACAGGACAATAGGCAAGCAGCTTGGTGAGAAGGCAACAACTGTTGGCGCAATTATTAGAAAATGGAAGAAGGTCAAGATGATGGTCAATCACCCTCGGTCTGGGGCTCCATGCAAGATCTCACCTTGTGGGGCATCAATGATAATGAAGAAGGTGAGGGATCAGCCCAGAACTACACGACAGGACCTAGTCAATGACCTGAAGAGAGCTGGGACCACAGTCTCAAAGAAAACCATTAGTAACACACTACGCCGTCATGGATTAAAATTCACGCAAGGTCCCCCTGCTCAAGCCAGCGCATGTCCAGGCCCGTCTGAAGTTTGCCAATGACCATCTGGATGATCCAGAGGAGGAATGGGAGAAGGTCATGTGGTCTGATGAGACAAAAATAGAGCTTTTTGGTCTAAACTCCACTCACCGTGTTTGGAGGAAGAAGAAGGATGAGTACAACCCCAAGAACACCATCCCAACCGTGAAGCATGGAGGAGGAAACATCATTCTTTGGGGATGCTTTTCTGCAAAGGGGACAGGATGACTGCACCGTGTTGAGGGGAGGATGGATGGGGCCATGTATTGTGAGATCTTGGCCAACAACGTCCTTCCCTCAGTAAGAGCATTGAAGATGGGTCGTGGCTGGGTCTTCCAGCATGACAACGACTCGAAACACAAAGCCAGGGCAACTAAGGAGTGGCTCCGTAAGAAGCACCTCAAGATCCTGGAGTGGCCTAGCCAGTCTCCAGACCTGATCCCAATAGAAAATCTTTGGAGGGAGCTGAAAGTCCGTATTGCCCAGCGACAGCCCGAAACTTGAAGGATCTGGAGAAGGTCTATATGGAGGAGTGGGCCAAAATCCCTGTGGCAGTGTTTTAAAAAAAAGCACCTTTATTTAACTAGGTAGGCTAGTTGAGAACAAGTTTGAGAACAAATTTGCAACTGCGACCTGGCCAAAATAAAGCATAGCAATTCGACACATACAACAACACAGAGTTACACACGGAATAAACTAAACATAGTCAATAAAACAGTAGAACAAAATAAAATAAAAAGTCTATATACAGTGAGTGCAAATGAGGTAAGATAAGGGAGTTAAAGGCAATAAATAGGCCATGGTGGCAAAGTAATTACAATATAGCAATTAAACACTGGAATGGTAGATGTGCAGAAGATGAATGTGTAAGTAGAGATACTGGGGTGCAAAGGAGCAAGATAAATAAATACTGTATGGGGATGAGGTAGGTAGATAGATGGGCTATGTACAGGTGCAGTGATATGTGAGCTGCTCTGATAGCTGGTGCTTAAAGCTAGTGAGGGAGATATGAGTCTCCAGCTTCAGGGATTTTTGCAGTTCGTTCCTGTCATTGGCATAACATAGTAAACATAAATCCGGGACACTCCAATTAGTATGTGTTATGTTTGGTAAGCTATGCATTCATTTGTGGATGTCCATCATCCATTTCATATGATATGTTATGAATTACATTTCATACATTACGTTATGAACTTGCAAAGCATATGATATGTTACGAATTCCAATTTAACGTTAGTTAGATTAAGGTTAGGCTTAGGAGATAGGTTAAGGGTTAAGGTTAGAGTTGGGGAAAGGTTTAGCTAACATGTTAAGTAGTTGCAAAGTATCTAAAAAGTAGTAAGTAGTTGTTAATTAGCTAAAATGATAAGGTTGTCCGTGATGAGATTCAAACACTCAACTGTTATATTCAATGGGTATATATCACTAATTTAAAAGTCCAAAAATGTATGTGGCAATAGCTTATCATGAAGGGGAGACCAGAGGGGTATACTACAAAGGAGGATAAAGGAGTTTGCCAGCTAACTTAACTAAATGTTCTGATATAACTTTAAAGATAAGCTTGAAATGGGCATAGTCTAATTGTTTCAACAAACAAAAACACATACCGAAGTTTAGCTGTTTTACTTAACCAGAAAATCTATAGTTATTTCTGGTTGCTTATCAAAGTTAGCTGGCTAACTTGTTGATCATGCTTTCTAATATACCCCTCAGTAGTTAGGTAAACCATGCGGAGTGATTAATTATGTTTAAGATCAGAGGAGAACGAGTCATCCATTTAACTGCAGTGTAGAAACATCTTTCCATTACACACATCCACTGACTAAGAAATGGAAAACTTCCAGGGATGATGACACAACCTTTTCAGGCCAGGATTCACACTTAGGAACCCACGCACAGGAAGAGTTCAATTGTCATCTATCCAACTTTCACTGCTTTGCCTCAGGTTTCTCTTTCATTCAAGGAAGAATCCCAAAGTAGAAATTTGTTATTTACAGAAATTAAATACTTTATTCACAGAAAGGTCAATATAAAGTGTTTACTTGGTAACATATTTAAAGGGATAATTCACCCAAATTACAAAAATACCTTCTGCTTCCAGGCAGAATAACATACAGTAAAGGGAGTTCAATACCTTTCCCTAGGGCTACGGCCACACAAAGATCTTGTGTTAGAAAATTGCTAATTGAGCCAATGGGTTTGTATGGGAGTAATCCATTGACAGGTGATGGACAAGAGATGTGTATGCAACTCGTCTGAAAATAATTTACTTGAGTTTTTGAGGGACACAAAAATAAAAACGTCATATGTCTGTAGCGGCTGTAGCCCAAGGGTCAAATCCTACGTTGACTCTTGCACAAAACTCATGCGTTCAAGAATTAGGCAACATGTTGAGTTAGGAATTGACCCCACTTTATAAAATCATAATAAGTTATTTCATTTAACAACAATTATTGATTAATCTTGATCAAGAAAGGAAATGTGTAGCAAACAGTACATACTATGAACATATTTATTTAACACGGCATGTCAGCTTAGCAAATTCTTATTTACAATGATGGCCTAGGAACAGTGGGTTTAACTGCCTTGTTCAGGGGCAGAACAACAGATTTTTACCTTGACAGCTTGGGGATTTGATCTAGCAACCTTTCGGTTACTAGTCCAATGCCCTACCACTAGGCTACCTGCCACCCTGAAATAAGGTCAGCTTTATCAGAAGGAAAGCCTTAACTAATACCTGCATGTTACAGGAGCATTGTATCCACAAGGATTTTAAAATGTGCCTTGAAACATGCACTGGTCCTACTAAAAGTAAGCATGGAAATAAATCATATAAATCCACACAGACTGCATATTTTTGGAATAGACATGTTCTCCTTGTCTAGAGGAGAAAAGCACCAATATACATGGAAGTCTCTGCTGAACAGTCAATCAGTTCATAATTGTCTTCATTAATGGACACCCTCAGGAGGTCCCCTTCCTCCAGAGTAACCACCTGTCCCGTGTACACAGTCCTCGCTTCTCTCCTATTATCTGGTATGCTATCCTTGACTTCCATGATAGTGCAATTATCTGGATATCTATTGGAGAATTTCAGGACTTTCAGGCTAAGAAAATGGATCTCGCCAGATACCTTGTCTTTATGCGGCATTCGAAAGTTGACCCCTACGTAGACAAAGTATCGGCCTCCCTGAGGGACAACCAGAGCATGCTTCTTCTCATCATAGGTGAAATTTTGCATGTGCACCAAGCCAGTTTCCTGGTGTTCCCATTGGATGTAATCGTCAGGCACGGAGTTGCACCTTGATGATGCTGGAGGTAGGAGAAGATGGAGAGGACCAGAGGAAATATATAAACGATCGTGATTCTGGAAATATATCCACTTGATATTCAACACACAAAAAGCCAACATTCCTGACTGATGCCCTTGCACAATATTACCAGCTCAATGTGCACACTATAGCCTAATTGCAAACTAAACAGTAAGTTTGATGAGGCATGTGAATAACACCATACCCATACACTAGGGATTTCTCAGTGATATCCAAAAAGCATGTGGTTCCTAAAAGAGAATCATAAAGGCACATCTAGGCTACATGAGATAATACAATTGTATAACAAGAGGAATTGGTATAAATCAGCAAACTTTTCTTTACAAAGTTGCAAACCCACACATCCGGTCCATTCACATGCATGCATATATATATATATAAAAACACGCTTTACTAAGACATACTTGTCAGGTGAGCGTTTGGCTTCAGGTTCTGTCCTTGACGATCTGGTAGGAAAAAGAAAACAACGATCAGCGCATGCTTGCTTTACGCTGCTGATAGACGCGCCTCTCGAGGCTTAAATCATCAAATCAAAGTAATGTACTATGGAAGACATATCATACGAAATAGTTACATACCTATAGCTTGCTGTCGTGAGTATTCTGCATGTGTGAATGAATCCTACAAACACAAGTTAATTATTAATGGTCACCCACAGTAATGAAAGTTAAAGCTCCATTAAAATCCAATGATAAAGCTCTCCGGCATCTCTGTGCCCCGTTAAAACATATGGATGTCGCATTGCTTACCTTCTCATTACGGTCTCTATTCACACGCTGCGTAAAGACAAATACAGCTGCACAACCCAGAACCAAGAATAACGTGACAAGACGCAAGCGACTCTCCTGTCGCTTCATTTCTTGACAGTGTTTGAGCAAAAGCACAACCGACTCTTGCTGCGCCATTGAAATCAACGTATCGTGAGGAATCTCGCTGTTCCTTGCGCACTTATCCATATCAAACCACCACTACGATGTCTAAAGTAACGTTTTATCTTCTTATTGAAATACATCCGATTTTATAGTTCTGCTACCGCCTACGCGACTCGGCTGTCAGTGCCTTTCCCTGCACATGTGCCCCGGGAAAATCCCCAAAGTCGTGCACTAACAGACTACCCCTCATGCTGCTATAAATTACCACTCTCAAATTAATCGACAGAGCTGTGGGTGTAAAGGTAGTTTGTCATGCAGAAATTAAGGGAGTTCAATGTAGACAAAATATTAATTACGCTCTTTTATCTTCTATTAATGGAGAGTTTCCTGATAAAAAATATCTGTATGCCTATGGATGCGTAGCTAGCTATGTAGCCGATCTGTCTATGGATCCTAAGCGTTTCATATACATATTAGTTCAGAGCCTAGCTATGAACCTCAGCTATCATAACCAGTTGTATCAACTTCAAAACAGTCTGAATGACATTAATGAAGCCTATTGATTGAGTTGAATGTAATATAACTTTGTGCCAAGGATGCAAGTCCTATATACACAGAGGTGTGGAGTCACAAATATGATGACTTGCAACTCAACTTTGACTTTAGCATCAATAACTCGTGACTTAACTTGGACTTGAGCCTTTTGACTCGAACTGACTTGATACCCTCCCCAAGCCCAGATCTAAAAATTGATGCTATTAAAAAAAGGGTGAATTCAGATGGAGCCCTTGGAAAGATGATACCCCAAATTATTAATTTCGGATATAAAGACTACTCTGTATCAACAAAATACCGGATTGCAACTTTCAAAACATGTGCAAAGAAAATTACAGACGGAGGCGCAACAACTTCCAACTTTGGTCGACATTTGAAGCTGCACAAAGAACGGTAAGTCACGACTAATACAGCCGACAGCTATATAATGTATATCTTTCCTAGTGTAGCATGTAGGCTAAAGTAACGTTCCACACCGTCAGTCAGTGCGAGAACGTGAACATTGCACCCAAGATTAAGCCACAACTGGCTAGGCAGTTGATAAATCCTGCCTGATGTTACTGCTGTTCCTATAACCAGTGACATACGTTGGCCTCCTGTAACCACACACAGAGAGTGTGTGTGTGTTAAGGTTTGGCGATTGTGTCTGGGTTGGCGCCCCACTAGGTTTCTTCCTAGGTTTTGGCATTTCTAGGGAGTTTTTCCTAGCCACCGTGCTTCTACATCTGCATTGCTTGCTGTTTGGGGTTTTAGACTGCGTTTTTGTACAGCACTTTGAGATTATCAGATGATGTACGAAGGGCTATATAAATACATTTGATTTGATTGATGTACAAGCCCACATCGCCCGGTTGCGCCTCTTAGCGATCCTCAATAGGCAATCGCTATGGGGGTCTTTCTCATGGCTACACATGTATTTCCATGGTAATATAAAGTTTATTTGGAAAGTAATACATATATATATATATTTAAAAGCATTCATGATTTGCGTAATATACAATTACTCTTGTTAAAAATATGCAATGGTATTACATTTGGTGAAGAGCACATTATGATTTGTTTAGGACTCAAAACTCCAAGTTTAGGACTTGAGACTTGTCGGTCTTGACTTGACTCGGACTTGCCTGTCTTGATTTGGTCTTCACTTGATTTGGGACTCGTTGTGCGAACACTTGAGACTTACCTGTGACTTGTAAAACAATGACCTGGTCCCACCACTGTATATATATATGTATGGGATCCCCACATTGTAGCCTGTACATTTAATATATTCACTGATCATGTATTCTACCTTCACCAATAAAGGTGCAGTTCAGTTATGAAGGTCTTTGAGATTATTTTTCAGTCATATCCAATAACAGGAGTATCAAATTCCAGTCTTTGAATGATGCTGTGTCTGCATGTAAGTATTGGAATTATGCACTTCAATAGTGTTTACCAATCTTGTTCCTGGGACATCAATGGTTACACACTGTAACTATGAAATAGACTAGAAACATGGTATAACTAGTTAATGGCTTATTTGTCATTCATATATACAGAAATATAATTTTTAAAAACAGTACACTACACTTCCTATGCATCATGTAAATACTCTAAAACCAGTTCATCTCAATATCTAATTTCTTTAATCTGCAATGATCTGATAAACACAGAATTAGTGTAGTATTTAATCAAATGAGACTTAATTTCAACCAGTAGAGAATGTGAAACGCTTTATTTAAAGAAGTTAATTATCCAAGTGTATATATACATAATACATGCATTATAAATATTATAATTTTAATACAATATTATAAATACAAGTTCAATTTGTACATCAATGCACATCTGGTGTGCATTATAAAAACAGAGGAAGAAAGAGGTGGTGGTGAGGGAGGAGTAAAAGACAGAAAGGGAAAAAGGTAAGAACAGGGGAGCAGGGAAGAAAGAATATAATTAATGAATCACAGTGCTAACTAATATTCTCTGTTCATCACAAGTATATAATACTGTCTCTAGTGGTGTCTCCTAACCAGCCTTGGGCTCCCAGTCGGCACGAAGGTTATCTTAACCTCTCTTGGGTAGGGTGCAGTATTTTCAAGTCCGGATGAAAAGTGTGCCCAAAGTAAACTGCCTGTTACTCAGGACCAGAAGCTAGAATATGCATATAATTGCTAGTATTGGATAGAAAACACTCTAAAGTTTCCAAAACTGTTAAAATAATGTCTGTGAGTTTAACAGAAAACCTGAGGAGAATCCATCTGGAATGTTTTTTTTTTGAGCTCAGCACTCATTGAAATGGCTGTCTATGGGAAAATCAATTACCTCCCAGATTGCAGTTCCATCCACTAGATGTCATCAGTCTTTAGAAAGAGTTTCATGCTGGTTTTGGAAAAATTAGCCAGAAATTGTAGTTTTTCTAGGTGGCTCTCATTTTGGCTGTAGTGTTTCCAAGTGCGTGGAAGAGAGCACGTTCTTCTGTATTTTTTCTACAGGTAAGGACAATAACGATTCTCCGTCTTAAATTTGTTCATTTATGTACGTATTAGGGTACCTAAGGTTTGATTATAAACATTGTTTGACTTGTTTGGAAAAGTTTATTAGTAACGTTTGTGGATTCATTTGTATGCATTTTGATGGAGGGAAAATGGGTGGATTATTGACTGAAGCACGCCAGCTAAACTGAGTTTTTATGTATATAACGAAGGAAATTATCGAACAAAATGAAAATTTGTGATTTATCTGGGACCTTTTGGAGTGCCAACAGAAGATCATCAAAGGTGAGGCATTTATAATAATGCTATTTCTGACTTTCGTGGCACACCTGCCTGGTTGAAATATGTTTTTCATGCTTTTGTACGCGGGGGCGCTGTCCTCGGATAATCGCATGGTGTGCTTTCGCTGTAAAGCCTTTCTAAAATCTGACACAGCGGCTGGATTAACAAGAATTTAAGCTTTATGTTGATATATTACACTTGTGATATTATGAAAATATTTATAATTCTGTAGTTTGAATTTCACGCTCTGCAATTTCACTGGATGTTGGCCAGGTGGGACGCTACCGTCCCACCTGCCCATAAGAAGTTTTAAGAGCGGGTGAGGTGGCGATGATGGAACTGGGGGTTGGCATCCTCTCTCACATCAAAACATACCTGCAGACAAGAGACAGATGGAGAGAGAGAGAGAGAGATCATGTTTATGCCTCGTGCTTTTTAAAATTCTAACACTGTCAGTCATAATCATCAGGAAGTGAAATGCAAATCTGACCTTGGATCATTAACTCTGGGACAACTACATCAATCTGTATTTAAATATAAAGCATCTCTTTAATAATACTTGACCCAACCAAGTGACCTTTCACCTCTGATTATGCTGTTCCCTCTATGTAGCCAGTTCAGATGTGGGAGGGGTTCACCAACACAGCTGATATCACCTAGCAGATTAAGGGAAAAGGAAAGAGAGGGATGAATTGGAGGAAGACTTTTTGAGAAAATAATGTAGTTAAAGATACCATGTTCAACAGGAATCTGTGTGTGGCCTCACTTGGTGTCCACACTAAGTGGCTGTACTTTATATTGAAAAACATGCACAGACACACGAGGACAAAAAATATATCATGGTTATAGATATAATGAAGTGTCTTACTATTCTCCATGATTGGCTGTCTTGCCTTTTATTTGAAGGTGGAAGGAGCCACAGTTATAAACTCAGCAAAAAAAGAAACGTCCTCTCACTGTCAACTGCGTTTATTTTCAGCAAACTTAACATGTGTAAATATTTGTATGAAGATGACAAGATTCAACAACTGAGACATAAACTAAACAAGTTCCACAGACATGTGACTAACAAAAATTGAATAATGTGTCCCTGAACAAAGGGGGGGATCAAAATCAAAAGTAACAGTCAGTATCTGGTGTGGCCACCAGCTGCATTAAGTACTGCAGTGCATCTCCTCATAGACTGCACCAGATTTGCCAGTTCTTGCTGTGAGATGTTACCCCCCTCTTCCACCAAGGCATCTGCAAGTTCCCGGACATTTCTGGGGGAATGATCCTAGCCCTCACCCTCCAATCCAACAGGTCCCAGACGTGCTCAATGGGTTTGAGATCCGGGCTCTTCGCTGGCCATGGCAGAACACTGACATTCTGTCACGTTCGTCGTATGAAGGAGACCAAGGCGCAGCGTGGTATGCGTACATTCTCTTTATTAAAAGAATGTACACCTAACAAAATAACAAACGAAACGTGAAGCTATACAATATAGTGCTGACAGGCAAATACACATAGACAGGATCCCACACCAGAAAGTGGGAAAAAGGCCTGCCTAAATTTGATCCCCAATCAGAGACAACAATAAACAGCTGTCTCTGATTGGGAACCATATCAGGCCAACATAGATTTTAAAAAACAAATTAGACATACAAAACCCTAGACATACAAAAACCCTAGACATACAAATAACCCTAGAGTACCTACCCTAGTCACACCCTGACCTAACCAAAATATATAGAATACAGAGATATCTAAAGTCAGGGCGTGAGACATTCTTGTCTTGCAGGAAATCAGAACAAGCAGTATTGCAGTATACAGAACGAGCAGTATTGCTTGTGGCATTGTCATGTTGGAGGGTCATGTCAGGATGAGCCTGCAGGAAGGATACCACATGAGGGAGGAGAATGTCTTCCTTCTTACGCACAGTGTTGATTGCTGCCCGCATCAGGCGCTAAAAATGGAACTAGGTTCTATTTGTGACGCGCTGCAAGTCCCTCCTCCCCCGTCGGTTTTTAGCAGCATATACCCACGCGCCATCTCCTTATTGGTTTTTAGAGGCATATACCCACGTGCCATCTCCTCATTGGTTTTTAGAGGCATATACCCATGTGGGTGATTGAAAGATTAACTTAGTTCTACACTCCAGTCCAATCGATGGTGGTAATGCACCTTAAAGTTGGTTGCCAACCGCCATATAAAGTACAAAGAAGAAGAAGCCTGAAGTGGGAGAGATTACTAGAAAAACTTGGGTAACCCTTTTATCCGTGGATTAATTGTCAGAGTAGAGGACCTTGTGCATTTCAGGTAAAACATCAAACCAAAGTTTATATCCCAGGACAAATTAGCTATCAACAGCAAGCAAGGTAGCTATATTGCTATGAATGTTTAATACTTTTCCACCTGTCCCCAAAATAATATAGTTGGTTCAGAGTTTGTTTTGATATTTCAACCTGCGTGTCCTGATCACATCTGGTGTGGATGGACAAAATCAACATGCGGACGTATGCATGTTACATGCTGACCACACCGCTGGCAAGCGTTGCATAATAAATGTAGACATGCATGTTATTGAATAATTTCTTCCAAACGTTTTTTTTATTTTTATAAACAAAAACTTTATTGGGAAAGTATAAACAAAAAACAATGGAGTAGGGTAGGTTTGGTAGAAGAGTAGAGAGTCTCTTGACCAAGACAACAGTATCACTGTCTCTTTACAGCCTCTCATTGGCATGGATGGCACAGCCCGGATCAGACTTTGAACATGAGATCTTTGGTCCCGTGTTGTGTCCAGAAGGGTCACAGCCATGGTGTTGTAGGGGGAGGCAGTCTACTTGGATCTCTGCGTCATCTTTCGCCTCTTGCGCTTCAGCCTTCAATTTCTTCCAAACTGCTCGCGCGTCAACAAGCTGCGTAGCCAGGTTTTGAGCGCCATTCTCGTCTTTGTGTGTCAAATAAGCTTGCAGACTAATCAGGACATAAATATGACTGCACATCACATAATTTAACACGATCATTAGTAGTTATTTCACATCGATTACTGTTGATAAAAGGATATGTAGAAGGGTGAGCTGGTCAAGGATCGATTCAGACAAGGTGGTAAAATTGTACGACAAGCGACAGTTTATTCAGAGTAAAGATATCTGGTACAGCGTAATTACGGCCCTTCCGTTAGCCCATAAGACCAGCAGGAAAGAGAGAGAGTTAACCGTTACACACACAATTTATACAGAACAGAAAGTAGGTTGATTCTAGAAGATTGGTTCTTCGGATTGGTTCAGGCTGGAGGTAGTCTTCTTGCATTGGCTCAGCTGGGCCGTCCGTCACTCTAGAATCCCGCCGTCACACAATGTTCAGCTAAAGGGAGATTTGGTGTGTGCGCTGGCCTGGCAGTTAGTGTGTGTGTGTGTGGGAGCTATCCTGTAGGGGACCCAACATGCTTTACTGTGAAAATACGTTGCTATGTGTTGTCTCAGTTATAACAATGCAATAGCAGTAAGCTGGTCACCTGCATAAGAAATAGCACTTCCTTACAAATCCATCTCTTCACGTCTCCCCAGAGACGTGACACAACCTAACTGGATCCAGACACAAAAAAACTTTTCCCAGAAGGAAAAGTTTTGTGATTCCCTCTCTTCACATCTCCTAAGAGATGTGATATAGTCCAGATACATTACTCCAAGCAAAAACAAAAACATAATCCAAAAAGGAAAAAAATAGCCTAAACAAGGTAAGTCTATACGGAAATGGCCCACAAAGACCGCAATGCCCCCTCTTCCCATCCCAGATGGGACACGACATACAATGGAGAAGCTTAATCAATATAAGCAACTGGATCCCCCTCTACCTACTCGGGCCTTAGATATAACTCTAGTAGTGAGTGAGCGAAATACATGGAATGCAGCAGCAGCCGCACAACACTAAAATGGCTGCAAAAACTGATCCATACCGTTATCTCGCACCTGGCTCCTGTTATCTAACAAAAGACCGCTTGTTCTCGCAACATCCCGCTCTGAATGTTCCCTCCCTTCTAACTCATTTGAACAGTTAGTCTTCATGCTACTCTGTATTTTTCCATCATGAGAAAGTCCCATGGCCCTGATACTTTTAACAATGTTTCAAATCAACTAGGTTGCATAACACATACATACATCCACACAAGGCAACAGCAGATAATATTCAATCATATATATGGTAATGGCTATAATGTAAAATACAGGATCCAACAATCCCCCTTTTTCACAAACCCAAGGGTGTGAACAAAAATTCAGCAATGAATCATATAACAGTTGCAAAGTTGAAAATACCTTCATGTCCTCCATTTGATCCCACTATGTACTAGATTGGCTACCAGCCACCTAGGAACTTACAACCCTTATTTAACAGAGCGGAGAACAACAGCTCATTCAAAAACAGAACAAAAGAAAATGGTGTGAAATTTAAGTCCCCCTTTTGACACCCACAAGGGTGTCACTTATCAAAAACAGGATAAAACTTTATTGTTTATTGACATGTAAGATATAGGATACAACTTTGGTCATGGAAAACAGAGTAAAGAATTATTAGAAACCATCTGGTCCTCTCAGCTACTCCTATCCTGTACCAGGTGGGCTCCTTGCCACCCAGGGTCTCTAAACTTCACAACAGGGAGAACAAACATACTGGAAAGAGAACCTATCATAAAAATGTATAACAAGGAACTGTGGTGGTGTAAAATGTATTCTACTACCTCACCCACAGCATACCATGTGTCATCCTCAGTCAGTCCCATCCTCCCTGAAGCCTTCATCACATCTGTAACAGACTTCTTAAAACACGGTATGATGCAAGCAGCACATCACATCAATAACAAATAATACAAGAATTAGGGTCAGAAATCCAGTAACCACCATACCAGTGTACTTACCAAACCAGGCCAAGAGAACAGACTCCTCCATCCCCCCCCCGCCTTAGATATACCACCATCTGGACTGGTATTATTAGGAATATACGTGCAACATTGTTTACCGAACATCTTGCAGACGTCCCCCTGACTGGCAAGAAGCATATCCAAGGCAAGTCTATTCTGTCTGGAAACCCCAAATGTGGCCTCAAGCTGTTCAGACATACCAGTGAGTGCATCACGGGAGTAATTCACAAAACGCTGTTGATTATAGTAGATATAATTAATCCATGCAGTCTGCCTAGCATCCACCATGGCTGGACCCATAATAGGTAGTAAGTGTCATGTTTTGTCATATATTGTCATGTCTTGTCCTTGTGCTTCCCCTTCTGTTCGTTTCCCCCTGCTGGTCTTATTAGGTTCTTTCCCTCTTTCTATCCCTCTCTCTCCCCCTCCCTCTCTCCCTCTCTGTCTCTCTCTCTCTATCGTTCCGTTCCTGCTCCCAGCTGTTCCTTATTCTCCTAACTACCTCATTTACTCTTTCACACCTGTCCCCTATTTTGCCCTCTGATTAGAGTCCTTATTTCTCCCTCTGTTTTCCGCTTCTGTCCTTGTCGGATCCTTGCTTGATGTTCGCTGTTCTGTGTCCTTGTTCCGCTCTGTCGTGTTTTACCTTCTTCAGATGCTGCGTGTGAGCAGGTGTCAATGTCAGCTACGGCCGGTGCCTTCCCGAAACGACCTGCAGTCTGTGGTCGCGTCTCCAGTCATTCCTCTCTACTGACGAGTGGATTTCAGTTTTCCTGTGTTTGCATTTGCCTTGATGATATCCAGGATTATCGCTTTTGTCTAAGACTGGAATAAAGACTCTGTTTCCGTTAAGTCGCTTTTGGGTCCTCATTCACCTGCATAACAGTAAGTGCCAGAGTCCATCATTCCTACCCAAGGCCTGAAACTCATGAGGAACCCCCACGGGCACTCCCAACAGGTTAGTTTGTATGTCAACTACATCCTCTGTCCATGGAGCACTACGTCTATGTCTCCCATGGGATGGAATGTTTTCAGGTCCCCTGGATACAGAACCCAACAGCTGTTCAGCAGTAACATCAACAATGGTCAGTGGAATTATCAAACTGGTCAGACCACACGTACCTTGCCATTCTCCTCTAAGAATGGGTCTCAGCACTCTTTTGGCTCCACACATCCACCTCACATCAGCCAGACCACTAGTTTGGTTTAGGCCTGTAACTGGCCAAGTGGAATTAATGGTTATGTTACTACTGCAATCAGCTTCAGGTAATCTCCCATAATCAATGCCATTACCTGTACCCGTGATGCAACTGTAATTGCCCCCATATGCCTCAACACCCCAAGAGGCCCGATGAGGAGGTACTGCAGGAAACACAAGGCTCAAAGAGGAACAGAGGGTTGAATTGGGCTTAACCTGGTAAAAACTTCTCAGAATACACAACCACCCCTCTCCTTCTCCTACAGCAAATGGGTGTGTAGCCAGAACAGGTCTAGCATGACTACAAATAATGCAGTCCTTTCTTCTCAGGGTTTTAGCTGTGTACCTCATATAAGACAGCCACAAATTGTCCCTACCATCAAAACCAGTCTCAGTGCCTAATTGATCAATAGCCGAATAGTCTCTAACATTAATTACCTGAATGGTATTTTTTAACACAGTGGTGGTAGAGGAGTGTGGTTCGTCTGTGACCTCCGGTTTTGGCAGCACCTTAATAGAAAACACACCCATCATGTCTGTCCTCGTCCTTTGTAGTCCGAGGGTGTGAGTGCCTGCATCAGAGAGCTTAATAGTTTTGATGGTTAGTAGGATTTCATCACCTTTACAAAGTTCAACAGTGCTCCCAGGTTTCCCCATATCATGGAAAACCTATTCACCTTTGTGGGATCCCCTATGCTATAAGGATACCCTCTTCTCCAATCCTAGAACTGTCCGAAATCGGTTATCATGTAATCTCTACTCTAACTTCCTGTCTACCCAGATCTAGGGATCTCTTATGCTTATTTTGGAACAAAATACACATCACTTAGCCAGAGCCAGACACATCTTCACTTCTATGAACAAAAACAGGGGTGACAGGACAGGGAGGGTTACTTCATTCGAGAGATGGCCCCCGGAATTCTGTTAATTCCAGTTCTTCTCCCGAACACTGTTTATTGTCCGACAGTGAAAAAGTGTCTTACCCTCCCGCCGTGCGATATGAATCTGGGTAGCTCTTTCAGCTAGCTGTCACCAGGGGTCTTCTATGGTCCCCAAGCCTCTGGGACTGGATTGAGTGACTTCACCTGTAGTTCACCTGTAATGCATAAAATCCTGGACATACAGGCTTGGTTAACAAACAATTTCTCATATGTTTTATCTGATTATATCTTTAACTTCTATGCCCATTTGTTAGCTACATTTTTTAATTATTAGTTTCTTATCCAATAGTCCCCATCCTATCCTAGACCACAATTTACCCATCCCCCTTTTGATACCTGGCTCTGCCCAATGACACAGGCATTAGTCTACTCACCCACAGAACATGAGCTTTTTAGCTCTTATTGCGGGACTCTGAAACCACTGTGAAATGAGCCACATTTATTGTACCAGTCAACCTACAATGTGCATTGAACACTATTCCAGAGGAAAAACAATACAATGTGTATGTTTTGGAGTCTGATAACTCTGAGGGGGACTTTGGGGAAAAAGCACTTGGGTACTGAGTAGACTGATACCCCATTTCATTGATCTCCAACCCTAAGGTAAGGCGGTACAGTGCAATATGAATGTCAATATGCACAATAGGCTGACTGGCGAAGTGATTTCCCACAAAGTCCTGAAATAAGAGCTAAAACGGTAATATTTGCGTAAACTCTTCACAATTGTGTTCTGTGGGTGTCACCGAATGGCATATATTATTATTATTATATTATATTATTATTATTATATTATTATTATTATTATTATTATTATTATTATTATTATTATATTATTATTACCGAATAGACTGATACCCCATTTAATTTCTCCACAATAAATATGGCATGATTCCACCACTTGTAACCATTTGTGTCACTTTTTTTATTTTCATGGAAAATTCCACTACTAGAATATTGTTTCTCATGGTCTGAGAGTCCATTAGGTGCCTTTTAGCAAACTCCAAACAAGCTGACATGTGCCTTTTACTGAGGAGTGGCTTCCGTCTGGCCACTGTCCCATAAAGGTCTGATTGGTGGAGTGCTGCAGAGATGGTTGTCCTTCTGGAAGGTCCTCCCTTCTCCGCAGAGGAACTCTGGAGCTCTGTCAGTGTGACCATTGGGTTCTTGGTCACCTCCCTGACCAAGGCCCTTCTCCCCTAATTGCTCAGTTTGGCTGGACAGCTAGCTCTAGGAAGAGTCTTGGTGGTTCCAAACTTCTTCTCTCACGTCAGCTCCACTGGCTTCCAGTGTACAAGACCATGGTGTTCTGAGGGGAACGGCACCTGGTACCTCCAGGCTCTGATCAGGCCCTACACCCAAACAAGGGCACGTTCATCCACCTCTGGCCTGCTCGCCTCCCTACCACTTACAGCTCCCGCTCAGCCCAGTCAAAACTGTTTGCCCTGGCCCCCAATGGTGGAACAAACTTGAGTCAATCACCACCTTGGACAGAATACCTAGGATAGGTTAAGTAATCCCTCTCACCCCACCCCCTAAGTTTTAGATGCACTATTGTTAAGTGACTGTCTGGATGTCATGTGAATGGTTCTCAAACTAAATGACTTAAATGTAATGTAAATGTAAATGTTCTATGTAAGAATGATGGAGACCACCATGTTCTTGGGGACCTTCGATGCTACATACATTTTTTGGTACCCTTCCCCAGATCTCTGCCTCACAATCCTGTCTCGGACCTCTACAAGCAATTCCTTCGATCTCATTGCTTGTTACATTTTATTTTTTTATTGAATATATAAAATATACAATCTACTTGCAGTGAAGCTGCTCAACATCTACGCTCAACATCTACATCACATTAGTCATCTAACAGACTCCCATCCAGAGAGACACACAGAAGCAACCAGGGTCAACACCCTGCTCAAGGGCATGTCGACAGATCTCCCACAAAGTCAAAAACAGGGACCCGAACAGGGACCCGAACCAGCGACCCATCAGTCACCCCCCCCCCCAAGGCTGTAATGTAACAAAGTGGATAAAGGGGGGGGGGGGTCCATGTTGTTTTCTCTTTGAAAATAATGTGTGTAAAACATTGTTGCATTTAAAGTAGGGATGCACGATTTCAATCGGTGAACATATCGGAATCGGACAATATTAGCTAAAAATGCAAACATCGGTATCGGCCGATGTCTAGTTTAATGCCGATGTGGAAAACCAATGTCAAAGCTGACGTGCATACCTACATAGCGTAGGTACAGTGGGGCAAAAAAATATTTAGTCAGCCACCAATTGTGCAAGTTCTCCCACTTAAAAAGATGAGAGAGGTCTGTAATTTTCATGATAGGTACACTTCAACTGTGACAGACAAAATTAGAAAAAAAATCCAGAAAATCACATTGTAGGATTTTTTATGAATTTATTTGCAAATTATGTTGGAAAATAAGTATTTGGTCACCTACAAACAAGCAAGATTTCTGGCTCTCACAGTAACTTATTATTTAAGAGGCTCCTCTGTCCTCCACTTGTTACCTGTATTAATGGCACCTGTTTGAACTTATTTTCAGTATAAAAGACACCTGTCCACAACCTCAAACAGTCACACTCCAAACTCCACTATGGCCAAGACCAAAGAGCTGTCAAAGGACACCAGAAACAAAATTGTAGACCTGCACCAGGCTGGGAAGACTGAATCTGAAATAGGTAAGCAGCTTGGTTTGAAGAAATCAAATGTGGGAGCAATTATTAGGAAATGGAAGACATACAAGAACACTGATAATCTCCCTCAATCTGGGGCTCCACGCAAGATCTCACCCCGTGGGGTCAAAATGATCACAAGAACGGTGAGCAAAAATCCCAGAACCACATGGGGGGACCTAGTGAATGACCTGCAGAGAGCTGGCACCAAAGTAACAAAGCCTACCATCAGTAACACACTACGCCGCCAGGGACTCAAATCCTGCAGTGCCAGACGTGTCCCCCTGGTTAAGCCAGTACATGTCCAGGCCAGTCTGAAGTTTGCTAGAGAGCATTTGGATGATCCAGAAGAAAATTGGGAGAATGTCATATGGTCAGATGAAACCAAAATAAAACTTTTTGGTTTAAACTCAACTGGTCGTGTTTGGAGGACAAAGAATGCTGAGTTGCATCCAAAGAACACCATACCTACTGTGAAGCATGGGGATGGAAACATCATGCTTTGGGGCTGTTTTTCTGCAAAGGGACCAGGACGAGTGATCCGTGTAAAGGAAAGAATGAATGTGGCCAAGTATCGTGAGATTTTGAGTGAAAACCTACTTCCATCAGCAAGGGCATTGAAGATGAAACGTGGCTGGGTCTTTCAGCATGACAATGATCCCAAACACACCGCCCAGGTAACGAAGGAATGGCTTCGTAAGAAGCATTTCAAGGTCCTGGAGTGGCCTAGCCAGTCTCCAGATCTCAACCCCATTGAAAATCTTTGGAGGGTGTTGAACGTCCGTGTTGCCCAGCAACAGCCCCAAAACATCACTGCTCTAGAGGAGATCTGCATGGAGGAATGGGCCAAAATACCAGCAACAGTGTGTGAAAACCTTGTGAAGACTTACAGAAAACGTTTGACCTCTGTCATTGCCAACAAAGGGTATATAACAAAGTATTGAGAAACATTTTTGTTATTGACCAAATACTTATTTTCCACCATAATTTGCAAATAAATTCATAAAAAATCCTTCAATGTGATTTTCTGGAGAAAAAAAATCTAATTTTATCTGTCATAGTTGAAGTGTACCTATGATGAAAATTACAGGCCTCTCTCATCTTTTTAAGTGGGAGAACATGCACAATTGGTGGCTGACTAAATACTTTTTTGCCCCACTGTACATGACGTAATGACGCCACATAAAACTTTTTGCTATATGTGCAACTAGCCCACAATGTCTGCTGTGTGAATCAAGCAGTCAACAAGTCAAGCAGTCATTTAAAAGAGTAACAACATTTCAGCGAGACAACTCAGAGGCGAAACCCATGAAAGCCAAGGTAATGGAATTCATTGCAAGCAAACACCGGCCACGAACAATGTGTTTACAATACCGAAGTTGGTAATAAAGCATCAGTTGTTCGACTGCAACTTCTGGGGTAGTTAGCTTTAGCTTGGTACCTAGCTAACATCAATACAACCAGCCTGAAAACAATGACCAGTAGAAACTGCAGTCATTTTCATTATTCTTAGCAATGATTTAGGAATCTTTGTGAGTAAGTATTAGCTATTAGCCATTTGTTATTCGCCTATTGAAATTGCTCTTCAGTTCATGAAAATAAATAGCTAGCCAGCTACTTAAAACTGTTGCCCAAAGCTAACGTTATAAGCAACCAGCTAGCTTCATCTGGCTAGTGAGGCTCGACCGGACCGGGTTATGTGTTGTGAAGCTAGCCACAATAAGAATTAGGCACAGTAGTGGAATTTGTGGTTTGTCTTCAAAATAAAAGTATGTCACTGTCAGCTTAATGTCTCTCTCTAATGTCAATATGCCTTGTATACTATTGTTTAGGGTAGTTATCATTTTTTTATTTTACTGCAGAGCCTCTAGTCCCACTCAACTTGCCTCAGATAGCTCTTTTGTTCCACCTCCCACACATACGGTGACCTCACCTAGCATAACTAGTGCCTCCAGAGATGCAAGCTCTCTTATCATCACTCAATGCCTATGTTTACCTCCACTGTACCCACTCCCTACCATACCCATCTGTAAATTATGTCCTGAATCTATCCTACCACGGCCAGAAATCTGATCCTGTTATTATCTGTCCCCAATGCACTAGATGACCAGTTTTGATAGCCTTTAGCCATACCCTCATCCTATTCCTCCTCTGTTCCTCAGGTGATGGAGAGGTTAACCCAGGCCCTGTGTGTCCCCAGGCGCTCTCATTTGTTGACGTCTGTAACCGTAAAAGCCTTGGTTTCATGCATGTTAACATCAGAAGCCTCCACCCTAAGTTTGTTTTACTCACTGCTTTAGCACACTCCGCCAACCTTGATGTCCTTGCCATGTCTGAATCCTGACTTAGGAAGGCAACCAAAAATTTGGAGATTTCCATCCCCAACTACATTTTCCGTCAAGATAGAACTGCCAAAGGGGGAGGAGTTGCAATCTACTGCAATTCTGTCATACTTTCCAGGTCTATGCCCAAACAGTTCGAGCTTCTAATTAAAAAATTATCTCTCCAGAAATAAGTCTCTCACTGTTGCCGCCTTTTATAGACCCCACTTAGCTCCCAGCTGTGCCCTGGACACCATATGTGAATTGATTGCCCCCCATCTATCTTCAGAGTTCGTTATGTTTGGTGACCTAAACTGGGGTATGCTTAACACCCCGGCCATCCTACAATCTAAGCTAGATGCCCTCAATCTCACACAAATGATCAAGGAACCCACCAGGTACAACCCTAAATCCGCAAACATGGGCACCCTCATAGATATTATCCTGACCAACTTGCCCTCCAAATACACCTCTGCTGTTTTCAATCAGGATCTCAGCGGTCACTGGCTCATTCCCTGCATCCGTTATGGGTCCGCGGTCAAATGACCAGCCCTCATCACTGTCAAACGCTCCCCGAAACACTTCTGCGAGCAGGCCTTTCTAATCGACCTGGCCCGGGTATCCTGGAAGGATATTGACCTCATTCTGTCTGTAGAGGATGCCTGGTTGTTCTTCAAAAATAATTTCCTCACCATCTTAAATAAGCATGCCCCTTTCAAAAAATGTAGAACTAAGAACAGATATAGCCCTTGGTTCACTCCAGACCTGTCTGACCAAAAACATCCTGTTGCGTACTGCACTAGCATGGAATAGTCCCCACGATATGGAACTTTTCAGGGAAGTCAGGAAACAATACACACAGTCAGTTAGGAAAGCAAAGGCTAGCTTTTTCAAACATAAATTTGCATCCTGAAGCTCTCACTCCAAAACGTTTTGAGACACTGTAAAGTACATGGAGAATAAGAGCACCTCCTCCCAGCTGCCCACTGCACTGAGGCTAGGAAACACTGTCACTACCGATAAATCCATGATAATCGAGAATTTCAATAAGCATTTCTACGACTGGCCATGCTTTCCTCCTGGCTACCCCAACCCTGGCCAACAGCTCCGCAACCCCTGCAGCTATTTTCCCAAGCCTCCCCAGCTTCTCCTTCACCCAAATCAGGATAGCAGATGTTCTGAAAGAGCTGCAAAACCTGGACACGTACAAATCAGCTGGGCAAGACAATCTGGACCCTCTCTTTCTAAAATTATCCGCCGCTATTTTTGCAACCCCTATTACTAGTCTGTTCAATCTCTCTTTCATATCGTCCGAGATTCCTAAAGAGTGGAAAGCTGCCTCGGTCATCCCCCTCATCAAGGGGGGTGCCACTCTAAACCCAAACTGTTACAAACCTATATCCTTCCTGTATGGTGGGATTCGAAATTTCTAAAGTCTTCAAAAGCCATGTTAATAAACAGATCACTGACCATTTCGAATCCCACCATACCTTCTCCGCTGTTCAATTCGGTTTCCGAGCTGGTCATGGGTGCACCTCAGCCACGCTCAAGGTGCTAAACGATATCATAACCACCATCGATAAAAGACAGTACTGTGCAGCCGTCTTCATTGACCTGGTCAAGGCTTTTGACTCTGTCAATCACTGTATTCTTATCGGCAGACTCAACAGCCTTGGTTTCTCAAATGACTGCCTCGCCTGGTTCACCAACTACTTCTCAGATAGAGTTCAGTGTGTCAAATCAGAGGGCCTGTTGTCCGAACCTCTGGCAGTCTCTATGGGGGTACCACAGGGTTCAATTCTCGGGATGACTCTTTTCTCTGTATATATCAATGATGTTGCTCTTGAGGTGGATCAATGAATCACTCGCAGCTACTCAGACGACACCATTCTGTATACATCTGTCCTTTCTTTGGACACTGTGTTAATAACAAACCTCCAATCGAGCTTCAATGCCATACAATACTCCTTCAGTGGCCTCCAACTGCTCTTAAACGCTAGTAAAACTAAATGCATGCTTTTCAACCAATCGCTGCCCGCACCCACCCACACCCTCCCACCCGACTAACATCACTACTCTGGATGGTTCTGACTTAGAATATGTGGATAACTACAAATACCTAGGTGTCTGGCGAGACTGTAAACTCTCCTTCCAGACTCATATTAAGCATCTCCAATCCAAAACTAAATCTAGAATCGGCTTCCTATTTCGCAACAAAGCCTCCTTCACTCACGCTGCCAAACATACCCTCGAAGAAATTGACAATCCTACCGATCCTCGACTTCGGCGATGTCATTTACAAGATAGCCTCCAACACTCGACTCAGCAAAAATCGCTGAAGTTGGAGACCTATCTCACTCACTAACTTTAAGCATCAGCTATCTGAGCAGCTTACCGATCACTGCAGCTATACACAGCCAAACTGTAAATATTCCATCCAACTACCTACCCCATATTGTTTTTATTTACTTTTTTTGCTCTTTTGCATACCAGTATTTCTTCTTGCACATCATCATCTGCACATCTATCACTCCCGTGTTAATTTGCTAAATTGTAATTACTTCGCTACGATGGCCTATTTATTGCCTTATGCCATTTGTACACACTGTTTTTTTATTGTGTTATTGACTGTACTTTTGTTTATCCCACGTGTAACTCTGTGTTGTTGTTTTTTGTCGAACTGCTTTGCTTTATCTTGGCCAGGTCGCAGTTGTAAATGAGAAACTGTTCTCAACTGACCTACCTGATTAAATAAAGGTGAAATAAAAATACAAATAAAATAAAAGTGATGCAAATGAATACAAAGAGTTGAATTGTGCCATACTTTTATTTTGAAGGCTAACTGCAAAGTCCACTATTGTGGCTAATTCTTATTGTGGCTAGCTTCACATAGATGGGTCAGACCATTAATCAAATAAGAACTGTCTTATAAATTATTTTAGATGATGACACCTAGCTATATAGTTAGCTAGCTAACTATATAGCTACTGAAACAGATTGTCGATTTGCTGTGTTTAGCTTTTTTTAATGATCAGCACTGTAGCTGCACGAGACAACTTTACCAGCATCATAGTATATATATAGATGAATCATTGTGACATATGAAATACGAGTGCTAGTGTAATCAATATGTAGTAACTACGCAAAAAATGAATGAACGCATTAAATTATTATGTGAGGTGTAGTCATATTCAGGTCCTGATTGGTTAACAAGCTTATTTGACACGTCAAATAGTGTTAAATAGCATATTTTTTGACACGCAAAGACCCAAACGGCGTTCCATAGCAAAGACCCAAACGGCGTTCCATAGAAAAGACCCAAACGGCGTTCCATAGCAAAGACCCAAACGGCGTTCCATAGCAAAGACCTAAACGGCGTTCCATAGCAAAGACCCAAACGGCGTTCCATAGCAAAGACCCAAACGGCGTTCCATAGCAAAGACCCAAACGGCGTTCCATAGCAAAGACCCAAACGGCGTTCCATAGCAAAGACCCAAACGGCGTTCCATAGCAAAGACCCAAACGGCGTTCCATAGCAAAGACCCAAACGGCGTTCCATAGCAAAGACCCAAACGGCGTTCCATAGCAAAGACCCAAACGGCGTTCCATAGCAAAGACCCAAACGGCGTTCCATAGCAAAGACCCAAACGGCGTTCCATAGCAAAGACCCAAACGGCGTTCCATAGCAAAGACCCAAACGGCGTTCCATAGCAAAGACCCAAACGGCGTTCCATAGCAAAGACCCAAACGGCGTTCCATAGCAAAGACACAAACGGCGTTCCATAGCAAAGACACAAACGGCGTTCCATAGCAAAGACACAAACGGCGTTCCATAGCAAAGACCCAAACGGCGTTCCATAGCAAAGACCCAAACGGCGTTCCATAGCAAAGACCCAAACGGCGTTCCATAGCAAAGACACAAACGGCGTTCCATAGCAAAGACCCAAACGGCGTTCCATAGCAAAGACCCAAACGGCGTTCCATAGCAAAGACCCAAACGGCGTTCCATAGCAAAGACCCAAACGGCGTTCCATAGCAAAGACCCAAACGGCGTTCCATAGCAAAGACCCAAACGGCGTTCCATAGCAAAGACACAAACGGCGTTCCATAGCAAAGACCCAAACGGCGTTCCATAGCAAAGACCCAAACGGCGTTCCATAGCAAAGACACAAACGGCGTTCCATAGCAAAGACCCAAACGGCGTTCCATAGCAAAGACACAAACGGCGTTCCATAGCAAAGACCCAAACGGCGTTCCATAGCAAAGACACAAACGGCGTTCCATAGAAATCCTGGTTGAGAATTAAACGAATGAAAAATGATCAACAAAACAGCACATCATGTAAGTGACAGAAATAGGTTTTTGATTATGTTTTACTGGTAATGGGGACATATGTAAATGCCAACAAAATAACTTTTTGGTCAGTGTGGTGTTTGTGTGTGTGTAACCTTTATTTAATTTAAGAACAAATTCTTATTCACAATGACGGCCAACCCTGCCAAACCCGGACGACGCTGGGCCAATTGTGCGCCGCCCTATGGCACTCCCAATCATGGTCGGATGTGATACAGCCAGAATTCGAACCAGGGACTGTAGTAAATCCTCTTGCACCGAGATGCAGTGCCTTAGAGCGCTGCGCCACTCGCTCGGGAGCCATCACACACACACACACACACACACACACACACACACACACACACACACACACACACACACACACACACACACACACACACACACACACACACACACACACACACACACACACACACACACACTTCGACTTCCGACTTCAACTGTATATTGTGTGGCGTACAGCAGGTAACCAGGGGAGACTCGTGGAGGCCTGGTGACAGACATAGTATACATCACCATGTGATGGCTCCATCTGCTGGACTAATTGGGGCTGATTGGAGAGTTTGTGAGTAATCAAGGGCTGATTGTTCACCAGCTGTACAAGCCCCATAAAGCTGCCAGAAGGGCAGCACACAGGAGAGGACTGGGGGAAGTGAGGTGACTTCCATGTAGTTGGAGACGGTTACCCGAGCTAAGACGAGGGAGTTTAGTTTGTGTGCCCGACAGGATACAGCAAGACCTGGAGCCCAGGAGACGGTATACCGGAGAGGGTCTCATGGGGGAGACCTATCCTTTAAACACCCTTGAAACCAAGCTAATCAAACTCTGTCTATGTCTGATCTGTGTAAACGTCTTGACCAAACCCCCTGGCCTGTCACAATATATATACACAGTTGAAGTCAGAAGTTTACATACACCTTAGCCAAATACTTTTAAACTCAGTTTTTCACAATTCCTGACATTTAATCCTAGTATAAATTCCATGTCTTAGGTCAGTTAGGATCACCACTATATGTTAAGAATGTGAAATGTGAGAATAATAGAGTGATTTATTTCATCTTTTATTTCTTTCATTACATTCCCAGTGGGTCAGAAGTTTACATACCCTCAATTACTATTTGGTAGCATTGCCTTTAAATTGTTTAACTTCGGTCAAATGTTTCAGGTAGCCTTCCACAAGCTTCCCACAATAAATTGGGTGAATTTTGGCCCATTCCTCCAGGCAGAGCTGGTGTAACTGAGGCAGATTTGTAGGCCTCCTTGCTCAAACACACTTTTTCAGTTCTGCCCACAAATTTGATATAGGATTGAGGTTAGGGCTTTGTTATGGCCACTCTCATACCTTGACTTTGTTGTCCTTAAGCCATTTTGTATGGCTTAAGTATGTTGAGACGTTGCTTCAACATATCCGCATAATTTCCTTTTTGTGAAGTGCACCATTCCCTCCTGCAGCAAAGCATCCCCACAACATGATGCTGCCACCCCCGTGCTTCATGGTTGGCATGGTGTTCTTCGGCTTGCAAGCCTCCCCCTTTTTCTTCCAAACATAACGGTGGTCATTATGGCCAAACAGTTCTATTTTTGTTTCATCAGACCAGAGGACATTTCTCCAAAAAAGTATGATCTTTGTCACCATGTGCAGTTGCCAACCGTAATCTGGCTTTTTTATGGTGGTTTTGGAGCATTGGCTCCTTCTTTGCTGAGCGGCATTTCAGGTTATGTCGATATAGGATTTGTATTACTGTGGATATAGATAACTTTGTACCTGTTTCCTCCAGCATCTTCACAAGGTCCTTTGCTGTTGTTCTGGGATTGATTTGCACATTTTGCGCCAAAATACGTTCATCTCTAGGAGACAGAACGGGTCTCCTTCCTGAGCGGTATGACGGCTCCATGGTCCCATAGTGTTTATACTTGCGTACTATTGTTTGTACAGATGAACACAGTCCCTTCAGGCGTTTGGAAATTGCTCCCAAAGATGAACCACACTTTTTTTCTGAGGTCTTGGCTGATTTCTTTGAATTTGAAGGTAGGCCTTGAAATACATCCACAGGTACACCTACAATAGATTCCAATGATTTAAATTAGCCTATTAGAAGCTTCTAAAGTCATGACATCAATTTCTGGAATTTTCCAAGCTGTTAGGGCTGCAATCCCGTTAACGGGATGATATGACAACAGCCAGTGAAAGTGCAGGGCGCCAAATTCAAAACAACAGAAAACTCATAATTAAAATTCCTCAAACATACATGTATCTTATACCGTTTTAAAGGTAATCTTGTTGTTAATCCCACCACAGTGTCCAATTTCACATAGGCTTTACAGCGAAAGCACCACAAACGATTATGTTAGGTCACCATCAACCCAAAGAAAAACTCAGTCATTTTTTCAGCCAAAGAGAGGAGTCACAAAAAGCACAAATAGAGATCAAATTAATCACTAACCTTTGATGATCTTCATCAGATGACACACATAGGACTTCATGTAACACAATACATGTATGTTTTGTTTGATAAAGTTCATATTTATATAAAAAGTTCGGAGTTTACATTGGCGTTATGTTCACTAGTTCCAAAAACATCCAGTGATTTTGCATAGCCACATCGATTCAACAGAAATACTCATCATAAATGTAGATGATAATACAAGTTATACACATGAAATTATAGATATACCTCTCCTTAATGCAACTGCTGTGTCAGATTTTAAAAAAACTTTACAGAAAAAGCAAACCATGCAATATTGTGAGACGGCGCTCAGAAAAATAATAAAATTAGCCGCCATGTTGGAGTCAACAGAAACCAGAAAACACATTATAAATATTCCCTTATCTTTGATGATCTTCATCAGAATGCACGCCCAGGAATCGCAGTTCCACAATAAATGCTTGATTTGTTCGATAATATCCGTTATTTTTGTCCAAGTAGCTACTTTTGTTAGCGCGTTAGGTACACATATCCAAACGCTCGTGCAGGTCGAGCATTACTTCGGACAAAAACTTCAAAAAGTTATATTACAGTTCGAAGAAACATTTCAAACTAGGTATAGAATCAATCATTAGGATGTTTTTATCATAAATCTTCAATAAAGTTCCAACCAGAGAATTCCTTTGTGTCTAGAGAAGCAATGAAATGCAGGTCGATATCATGTGGAATGCGCGTGACCTGGAAATGGCTGTTGTCATATCATCCCGTTAACGGACGTGCTCAATGGGATTGAGATCCAGGCTCTTCGCTGGCCATGGCAGAACACTGACATTTCTGTCTTTTCAGGAAATCACGTAAAGAATGAGCAATATGGCTGGTGGCATTGTCATGCTGGAGGGTCATGTCAGGATGTGCCTGCGGGAAGGGTACCACATGAGGGAGGAGGATGTCTTCCCTGTAACGCACAGCATTGAGATTGCCTGCAATGACAACAAGCTCAGTCCGGTGATGCTGTGACACACCGCCCATGCCCATGAAGGACCCTCCACCTCCAAATCGATCCCGCTCCAGAGTACAGGCCTCGGTGTAACACTCATTCCTTCGACGATAAACACGAATCCGACCATCGCCCCTGGTGAAACAAAACCGTGACTCGTCAGTGAAGAGCACTTTTTGTCAGTCCTGTCTGGTCCAGCAATGGTGGGGTGGCTTTGTGCCCATAGGTGACGTTGTTGCCGGTGATGTCTGGTGAGGACCTGCCTTACTACAACAGGCCTACAAGCCCTTAGTCCAGCCTCTCTCAGCCTATTGCTGACAGTGTGAGAACTGATGGAGGGATTGTGCGTTCCTGGTGTAACTTGGGCAGTTGCTGTTGCCATCCTGTACCTCTCCCGCAGGTGTGATGTTCGGATGTACCTATCCTGTGCAGGTGTTGTTACATGTGGTCTGCCACTGCGAGGACAATCAGCTGTCCGTCCTGTCTCCCTGTAGCGCTGTCTTAGGCGCCTCACAGTACGTTGCAATTTATTGTTCTGGCCACATCTGCAGTCCTCATGCCTCCTTGCGGCATGCCTAAAGCACGTTTACGCAAATGAGCAGGGACCCTGGGCATCTTTGTTTTGGTGTTTTTCAGAGTCAGTAGACTTCCAAAGTTATTTGGATTTTTACAAATTATCTTTGAAAGACAGGGTCCTGAAAAAGGGACATTTATTTTTGTTGCTGAGTTTATATATATATATATAATATTTTTTTAAAGTATATATATATATATTTATATATTTTTGAAATATATTTTTATATATATATAAGTATATCACTGTCCTAGACCGAGTCAAGACCAAGTACAACTGTATAGATATCATCTATACACATAGATCTACACACATAGATATCATCTTCATCTATACACATGTTCCATAGCATCTGTGAGCGCACCGGCAGCACCATTGAGGCAATCTCCATTTTGAAGTAGTCGATTTTCTTCTAATAATTCTGTTTACTCACAAGTATAATTCATTGGCTGATCCTTCTTGATGACCCAGACATAATCATTTGATCCTTCCTTAACCCATAGAAAGTCCCAAACAGTTTACTACTTTAAAAACTGGTTAGGGATAGGGCCTAGTTTCCTGAATTTCCACCTGACTGACGTGCCCAAAGTATACTGCCTGTTACTCAGGCCCAGAAGCCAGGATATGCATATAATTGGTAGCATTGGATAGAAAACACTTCTTTGATTTTTCTAAAACTGTTAAAATAATGTCTTAGACTATAACAGAATTGATATGGTAGGCAAAAATCTGAAGAAAAAAAAGTTTTTTTTTTGTGGTCCCAGGCTCTTACAATGGAAAGCTATGGGTCCTATATAATTCCGTCTCCCAGATTGCAATTCATATGGCTTCCACTAGATGTCAACAGTCTTTATTCAAGGTTTCAGGGATGTTTTTTGAAAAACGAGCAAGAATTTGGAGTTTGGTCAAGAGAGCATCGGAACAATATCAGTCTTTTGGCACGCGTGGAAGAAGGCCCGCACTTACTAATTTTACTTTCCTGTATAACATACTACTTCCCATATGAAATATGATAGTTTATTTACATTTTAGGATACCTGAGGATTTAATAGAAACATTGTTTTACTTGTTTGGATGAAGTTTAGCGTTAGCTTTTTGGACTCCTTTGTCTGCATTTTGAAAGAGTGGATTACTGAAATCAATGGTGCCAACTAAACATACTTTTTGGGATATAAACAAGGATTTTATCTTACAAAACGACAATTCTTGTTGTAGCTGGGACCCTTGGGATTGCAAACAGAGGAAGATTATCAAAGTAAGTGATTTATTTAATCGCTATTTGTGATTTTGTGATGCCTGTGCTGGTTGAAAAATATGTTGACGTGGAGCGCTGTCCTCAGACAATCGCATGGTATGCTTTCGCTGTAAAGCCTATTGGAAATCAGACAGCACAGTGAGATTAACAAGAATATAACATTTTAAATGAAATACGATACTTGTATGTTCATGAATGTTTAATATTACGATTATTTATTTGAATTGCACTCCCTCCAATTTCACTGGATATTTATTGACAGGTGTCCCGCTAGCGGGCTTTTGAGTTCTTTTGAGCCTGCTAAAACAGGCTTTTGAGTTCTCCTTCCCTCTAGCTGTCCAAATCTTCCAAAGTGGCTCACATCAACACCACTATCCCAGAAACCCTTGACCCACTCCAATTTGCATACTGCCCCAACAGATCCACAGATGATGCAATCTCTATTGCACTCCACACCGCCCTTTCCCACCTGTACAAAAGGAACACCTAGGTGAGAATGCTATTCATTAACTACAGCTCAGCGCTTAACCCCAAAGTGCCCTCAAAGCTCATCAATAAGCTAAAGACCATGGGACTAAACACCTCCCTCTGCAACTGGATCCTGGTCTTCCTGACGGGCCAGCCCCCCAGGTGGTAAGGGTAGGTAACAATACATCCGCCATACTGATCCTCAACACGGGTTCCCTCAGGGGTGCGTGCTCAGTCCCCTCCTGTACTTCCTGTTCACTCATGAACGGCCAGGCACGACTCCAACATCCAACATTATTTTATTTAGGAGTGTAGTGGAGAAAAAGTAAAAGTTTGCAAAAATATAATTAGTAAAGTACAGAAACCCCCCAAAACGACTTAAGCAGTACTTTCAAGTATTTTTACACCACTGCCTATTTGGGTACACACAAGAGAGCAAGCACAACAGCAACACATAACAAAACAAAACTGTCTCCATACTTCAAAACTGATCCTACTGAAGCTATGTCAAATGTCATAGGAATGAAAAGGTGTCAGGGTTGTTTGGAGCTAGGTTGAGCAGGCAGAGTGAAGTAGAGAACAAACACAAAGGCAATTTTCAAAAATGTAATAAATATAAGACAGGGTTTCCATTAGTTTCAGAATGTACTTGTCCTACCCTGGGGCGGCAGGGTAGCCTAGTGGTTAGAGTGTTGGACTACTAACCGGAAGGTTGCGAGTTCAAACCCCTGAGCTGACAAGGTACAAATCTGTCGTTCTGCCCCTGAACAGGCAGTTAACCTACTGTTCCCAGGCCGTCATTGAAAATAAGAATTTGTTCTTAACTGACTTGCCTGGTTAAATAAAGGTAAAATGATTTATTATTTATTTCAGTTACAGTGGCCATTCTGGCTCAGGAACACATTTGAAAGCCATGAAAGTTAAAAATGAATAATCTCTCTCTCTCTGATTTGGTCCTGCCGTACATACCTACACGTACACTTCGGTCACAAGACGCAGGCCTCCTAATTGTCCCTAGAATTTCTGTAGGCAAAGCTTTCTCCTATAGAGCTCCATTTTTATGGAATGGTCTGCCTACCCATGTGAGAGATGCAAACTCGGTCTCAACCTCAAGACTCATCTCTTCAGTGGGTCATATGATTGAGTGTAGTCTGGCCCAGGAGTGTGAAGGTGAACGGAAAGGCTCTTTCCACTGTGATTCTCTGCCTCTAACCCTATTACAGGGGCTGAGTCATTGGCTTACTGGTGCTCTTTCATGCCATCCTTTCCTCTCTAGGTTTCTTCCTAGGTTTTGGCCTTTCTAGGGAGTTTTTCCTAGCCAAAGTGCTTCAACACCTGCATTGCTTGCTGTTTGGGGTTTTAGGCTGGGTTTCTGTACAGCACTTTGAGATATCAGCTGATGTACAAAGGGCTATATAAATACATGTGATTTGAATCAACAAACAAATAAAAAATACACAATGGCTGCGTTTCAAACACATAAAAGACACACTCTCCTACACTTACCCTTACCTTATGCCCTTGGGGGAATCCCCGCAGCAATCTTTGACGTTGGTCCAAACAATTAGCCAAGCAAGGGAAGGCAAAGGAAGGCAACGATAGCCACTCAGCCCTCGTTTGTGATCAAGTGTGTGTGTGCAATTCTGTTCATTCCGGGGCCTTAATAAAACCAACATCAACATACAAGTGTAAGTAAAAACAAATGTAAATAAGTTTGAAATTGTTCTACTAATTGTTCTACTAATGCACATGACGACAAAAACACGTATCTTAAAAGTAATTATGTTTTTGTTTAGCTAGCACATACAACTTTCCCTGCTATCACACTTGTACATTGTGATTTTCAATTTACCTGATATAGTTGGATGGTTAACACTTGATGTCTGCACACGCATTGTCTTCTAGCCAAGATATGAAATACATTATGGAATCATAATTGACTGTAGCGCATATAATACACACAAAACAGCTACCGGTGGTTCCATGATGCCTGAAAACACAACCGTGGGATGAACGAGTGCCAAATTTCCAGGCAAGAGTGATCCATTTCAAATGAATTCCTTCTTCCCTCGCCCTGTAAGTGTCAACTCATCAAACGTCATGATATGTCATTAGAAGTACTTAACTTGAGGGCTGAGGATGTGTCTTTTACATGTTTGGAATGCAGTCATTGAGGAACAGGTTGTGGTGTGGCCCAGCTCGTAGACAACCATTTTCTTTTAACTGTTTCACAATCCTCAGTAGCCACGTACTCTCCCCTAAATACTGCAACATGCTCTCTACCAACGTGACTCCACCATGTCTCTGGACTGCATATTTTCCTGTGGGCTGCTGCCTAGAACACATAAAGAGGGGGATTTAAATACGCACATCAAAGTCACATGATCAGTTCAATTATCCAAGAGGATACTGTCTTGACAATGAGGGCAATTAGTCACACCCATGACACAGTTCCTTTTTTGTATGTATGGATGACCACCACCATCATAAGTATGCTGATAACTCTGTTGGATTCTGAGTTAAACTTGGAACATTGCTATCCTAGAGACTGGTATCTACATCGAAAGTTAATGGTTATCTGTAGGAGCCAGATGGCTTTGGAATGTGCTGGGTGGATGGGAGGAAGTCACAGGATTGCTGTAGGGGATATGGGTGGACATCTGTGGATTAGGAAAATGAGGGTTTGTTGTCAGATCCCCTTAAGGGAGAAATTATTGTTTATTACCCAATTACTTCGTCTTCCTGTTGAACCATAATAGATGTAAGGATTGGAGAGAAGGAGGAGTTCCTAAATTGAAGTATACATACTTGTGGTGGAGGAAACATGTTTTGTCTAATGCAGCTGTATTGATCCTCTGGGAAGAATACACTTGGTTAAGCTTTCATAATGTCCGTTGAGTGTTTTACTCTGAATTAGAACCTAACAGTTGGAGCTGCGAGCAGGGCTCACCACGATTTGTAGTCAAACCAGAGAGTCCAGATCAGTGGAGCAGGAGCTGGCAACATACAAGGTAGGCACAGTTCCTACACATGTTTCCACTCATTTTGACATCTTGGGGAGATGAGAATCGTAGGCTGAACAATTATAGGATGCTGACCTAGAGAGCCTGAGTTTATTCGGGAGGCCCATTTTGTAACGACCGTTTGTAAATATCTGATGTAGGGTAGGTTTCATAAGGATAGGTCCCGAGTGGAGGTTTTCCTCTGCGAGATCCAGGTAAAAAACAGGTGTAGGGTGGGTTCCTTCAAGGATAGATCCCGAGTGGAGGTTTTCCTCTGCGAGATCCAGGAGTGACAATACAGTGCACGGTAGTTCCGTATTAGGATAGGTCCCTAGTGGGGGTATTCCCCTTCGAGATCTATAAAAGGGACAAAAATCCCAGCTGCATGAGTTTTGTAAAACGAGAGTTCTAGAAGCTAGTGAGTTTTAGGAAGACGAGAGTTCTAGAAGCTAGTGAGGTTTAGGAAGACAAGAGTTCTAGAAGCTAGTGGGTTTTAGGAAGACGAGAGTTCTAGAAGCTAGTGAGGTTTAGGAAGACGAGAGTTCTAGAAGCTAGTGAGTTTTAGGAAGACGAGAGTTCTAGAAGATAGTGAGGTTTAGGAAGACGAGAGTTCTAGAAGCTAGTGAGTTTTAGGAAGACGAGAGTTCTAGAAGCTAGTGAGTTAAAAAAAATCTATAAAAAATAAGGAAAAATTAAATATTCAAACACTGTTTGAGTTACGTGTAGTAGCAATATGGAGAGAGGTCGGTTTATGCCCTATGGGGAGGGGGAACCATGAAAGATGTGAAAATAGGAAGACAAGTGTGAATAATTTTGGTAATGTGGGTTATCAACAACAGTGATATGAGGCGCAGTACTGGATTAAAGACATTAAGTCAACCGTATTCCCCAGTAATACATTTGCAGACACTATAGAATAGGTTCTAATACAAGGTATTAAGTGCCGTGACCAATTAATAGGCACAAATACCATAACCATTCTCTGGGGAAGTGGGTAGCGCTACCTTGGAAAATAGTGTCATGTTCTGACCTTAGTTCCTTTGTTTTGTCTTTTGTTTTAGTATGGTCAGGGCGTGAGTTGGGTGGGTTGTCTACGTTAGTTTGTCTATGATTTTCTATTTCTGTGTTTGGCCTGGTATGGTTCTCAATCAGAGGCAGCTGTCAATCGTTGTCCCTGATTGAGAACCATATTTAGGTAGCCTGTTTTCCGTTGTGTTTTGTGGGTGGTTATTTTCTGTTTAGTGTTGTGTTGCACCTTACAGGACTGTTTGTTGGTTGTTTATTGTTTTGTTTTCAGTGTTCATTAAAATATTTAAATTATGAACACTTACCACGCTGCGCATTGGTCCTCCTCTCCTTCCCCAGACAACAAGCGTTACAGAACCACCCACCACAAAAGGACCAAGCAGCGTGGTAAAGGGCAGCAGCAGCAGCGATCGCAGGACTCCTGGACATGGGAGCGAGATCTGGACTATGTCACTACTTGGGAGGAGATAGACAGGTGGTCGGTCGACCCAGGGAGAGTGCCGGAGCCGTGTGAGGAGGGATACCGGCGATTGGAGTCTGCATGGCGGCGCGGAAGGAAGCCCGAGAGGCAGCCCTAAAAATGTATTGGGGGGGGCACACGGGGAGTGTGGCGAAGTCAGGTAGGAGACCTGCGCCAACTTCCCGTGCTTACCGGAGAGAGAGAGGGACCGGGCAGGCACCGTGTTATGCGGTGGAGCGCACGGTGTCTCCGGTGCGTTTGCATAGCCGGTACATTCCAGCTCCTCGTATCGGCCGGGCTAGAGTGGGCATCGAGCCAGGTGCCATGAAGCCGGCTCTATGTATCTAGTCTCTAGTGCGTCTCCTCGGGCCGGTGTACATAGCACCAGCCTTACGCATGGTGTCCCCGGTTTGCCAGCACAGCCCAGTGCGGGCTATTCCACCTCGACGCACTGCCTGGCTACGGGGAGCATTCAACCAGGTAAGGTTGGGCAGGCTCGGTGCTCAAGAGCTCCAGTGCGCCTTCACGGTCCGGTCTGTCCGGTGCCACCTCCATGTACCAGCCCTCCGGTGGCAGCCCCCCTCACCAGGCTGTCTCTCAGTCTTCTCCCTACAGGTGCCCCTGCCTGTCCAGTGCCGTCAGAGCCTTCCTCCTCTCCAGCGCTGCCAGAGACTCCCGTCTGTCCTGAGCTGCCAGAGTCTCCCCGTCTGTCCTGAGCTGCCAGAGCCGCCAGTCTGTCCTGAGCTGCCAGAGCCGCCAGTCTGTCCTGAGCTGCCAGAGCCGCCAGTCTGTCCTGAGCTGCCAGAGCCGCCAGTCTGTCCGGAGCTGCCAGAGCCGCCAGTCAGCCAGGAGCTGCCAGAGGCGCCAGTCAGCCAGGAGCTACCAGAGCCGTCAGTCAGCCAGGAGCTGCCAGAGCTGCCTGTCACGGCGGGGATGCCAGAATCGCCCTTCACTCCGGAGCTGCCAGAGTCTCCCACCTGTCCGGTGCTCTCAGCTTTCGCTGCCTCCAGCTCAGCCTTGGGGCGGTGATATTCTCCAGCCTGTGCCCATGGTCCCTTGCCTTCCAGAATTTACTCCCAAGTCCATGAGTCCTGCAATCGCTGCCCGTTACCACGTCGCTTGGTCCTTTTGTGGTGGGTGTTTCTGTAACGAACCTCAACCTCCTCTTCTGAGGAGGAGAAGCGAGAAGGATCGGAGGACCAAAACGCAGCGTGGTAAGTGTCCATATTGATTTATTCAAAAAACACAACGGAACACTGGAACAAAATAATAAACGTGAAGAAACGAAACAGTCCTGTGTGGCGACAAACACTGACACGGAAGACAAACACCCACAACCCAAAACTGAAACCCAGGCTACCTAAGTATGATTTTCAATCAGGGACAACAATTGACAGCTGCCTCTGCTTGAGAACCATACTAGGCCGACCTCAAAAACCAACATAGAAAAACAAACAGACTGCCCACCCAACTCACGCCCTGACCATATAAACAAAGACAAAACAAACTAACTAAGGTCAGAACGTGACAGGGCGGTATTCGTGGACTTTTCTACCTACTTATTGATTTGTTTCTGACCATATGGGCAGGCAGCAGCAGCCCCACACCAGGCCAGGCAGTTCAGCCAGAGAGAGCAAACAAACGCACCAATCGGGCCCCACACGTGGGTCCGTTCAAACGGTTCGACCAGAGCAAATGCAAGCCCCATCCTCTAAACACCCGACTCCAGCAAGGTCTACCTGCCTCTTCATACTTAGTCCTTACAAATGCACCTGTACATTTACATTTAACAACCCCCAAAAGTCAAGCATGAATGCAATTTACTGAATTCAAAAGCTTACTGTGTTTTTAGGAATTTAAAGAGAGACCTATGTGACGTGACGCCTTTCCCCCGCTGAGAAAGAATCCCTGAAGCAATTTACAAAACCATTTTCAACTATGCAACATTTAAACTATTACCTGCTATAGTTGAGTGGCCACCTGTTTGCGAGATTGTCCGGAGAAACTATCATCAGCCAGGACCGGCACTGTCCAAGGTCCCTGCAGCTCCTGGTTAAGCTCGCCAAATTTTATTTTTTAATTTGACCTTTATTTAACTAGGCAAGTCAGTTAAGAACAAATTCTTATTTTCAATGATGGCCTAGGAACAGTGGGTTAACTGCCTGTTCAGGGGCAGAACGACAGATTTGTACCTTGTCAGCTCGGGGAGTTGAACTTGCAACCTTTTGGTTATTAGTCCAACGCTGGTTATTAGTCCAAAGAGTACATTAACCAAGACCATACGTACATTTATGACAGCTGGACGTACTATGGTCAGCAGGATACAGGAAGAAAGATGGAAGCAAGATAACTGATGACTAACGTAAAACATAAGCATGCAGTTCATACATTATTTTTTAGAACACGGAAAGAGTTCTACCATCATTATAACCTAACCAAAAGCAGATATGGGCGTTAGTGGGAGTGAACGAGCAAGCTCTGAGATGAGAAGAAAATAATGGAGAAAGGTCAAGGGAAGCGATTTTCATATATAGAGGGAGGGGTTTAACACTTTTTTGGTTAATAGAAGTGCCTGTTCCCAGTACCTGATTCCATGTGTTATTTCATAGTTTTGATGTCTTCCCTATTATTCTACAATGTAGAAAATATTAAAAATAAAGAATAACCCTTGGATGAGTAGGTGTGTCCAAACATTTGACTGGTACTGTATATATATTTACCAAAAGATATATGTGGGATTGGAAAGCCACAATCTACAGTATCTGCAATATTAAAGGTGATCTACAACCTAAGGATAAAAAATGTCATACATGCCCCACTTCTCTTCCTTCTGCGGAATCTTGTGCCCTGTCTCCTGCTTTTTCCTCTGACTCACTTCCTCTGAATGTCTTAGTCACTGGCTGTTGTAGATGGAATGATAACACTTACCCTAAAACAGAATTAACAGAGCAGATAGTCGGCTACGGTTGAGTTTCCAAAGCTGGACCTTCCTCAAGATCCCCTACACCCAGAGAGTAGGGAGGAACCTACTGGCATTTGTGACTCATCCGGGGAATAATCCATTCCACTACACGATAACACCTTTTGGTCTCAGTTCGGATCCCAGATATTTCCAGAAAATAATATCCATCATCCTTGGAGGGGTCCCTGGACTGGCCGTCTACTTGGACAACATTGCCATCCATTATGAACGTCTGTAAGCATTCTTCGCTCAGCGCACGCAATACACTGAGAAGTGCCTGATCGAGTTTGTCATGTTCAGTCTGTCAGCCTACAAGCAATGGCGGCCCACTAATTTTAATTAGATGGAAAAGTGGCTTGTGCTGAACTGAGCAAGACGAGAGGAGCATGGTGAACACAGTGTGCATTAAGTTGGTAACAGAGGGTGAGGGGTAGCCTGGGTACCCGTCTGTTTTGAATTATCAATCCACTCCTTAATAGCAGAAACAGACTGGTACCCAGGCTAGGAAGAGGGAGGGAAAATCATATACTTACAGTTGAAGTCAGAAGTTTACATACATCTTAGCCAAATACATTTAAACTCAGTTTTTCACAATTCCTGACATTTAATCCTAGTAAAAATTCCCTGTTCTAGGTCACTTAGGATCACCACTTTATTTTAAGAATGTGAAATGTCAGAATAATAGAGAATTATTTATTTAAGCTTTTATTTCTTTCATCACATTCCCAGTGGGTCAGAAATTTACATACACTCAATTAGTATTTGGTAGCATTGCCTTTAAATGGTTTAACTTGGGTCAAATGTTTTGGGTAGCCTTCCACAAGCTTCCCACAATAAGTTGGGTGAATTTTGGCCCATTCCTCATGACAGAGCTGGTGTAACTGAGTCAGGTTTGTAGGCCTCCTTGCTCTGCACACACTTTTTCAGTTCTGCCCACAAATGTTCTATAGGATTGAGGTTAAGGCTTTGTGATGGCCACTCCAATACCTTGACTTTTTTGTCCTTAAGCCATTTTGCCACAACTTCGGAAGTATGCTTGGGGTCATTGTCCGTTTGGAAGACCCATTTGCGACCAAGCTTTAACTTCCTGACTGATGTCTTGAGATGTTGCTTCAATATATTCCACATAATTTTCCTTCCTCTTGATGCCATCCATTTTGTGAAGTGCACCAGTCCCTCCTGCAGCAAAGCACCCCCACAACATGATGCTGCCACACCCGTGCTTCACGGTTGGGATGGTGTTCTTCGGCTTGCAAGCGTCCCCCTTTTTCCTCCAAACATAATGATGGTCATTATGGCCAAACAGTTCTATTTTTGTTTCATCAGACCAGAGGACATTTCTCCAAAAAGTATGATCTTTGTCCCCATGTGCAGTTGCAAACCGTAGTCTGTTTTTTTATGGCGGTTTTGGAGCAGTGGCTTCTTCCTTGCTGAGCGGCCTTTTAGGTTATGTCAATATAAGACTTGTTTTACTGTGGATATAGATACTTTTGTACCCGTTTCCTCCAGCATCTTGACAAGGTCCTTTGCGGTCGTTCTGGGATTGATTTGTTCTTTTCGCACCAAAGTACGCTAATCTCTAGGAGACAGAACACGACTCCTTCCTGAGCGGTATGACGGCTGTATGGTCCCATGGTGTTTATACTTGCGTACTATTGTTTGTACAGATGAACGTGGTACCTTCAGGTGTTTGGAAATTGCTCCCAAGGATGATCCAGACTTGTGGAGGTCTAGAATGTTTTCTGAGGTCTTGGCTGATTTCTTTTTATTTTCCCATGTCAAGCAAAGGGGTACTGAGTTTGAAGGTAGGCTTTGAAATACATCCACAGGTACAGCTCCAATTGACTCAAATTATGTCAATTAGCCTATCAGAAGCTTCTAAAGCCATGACATCATTTTCTGGAATTTTCCAAGCTGTATAAAGGCAGTCAACTTAGTGTATGTAAACTTCTGACCCACTGGAATTGTGATACAGTGAATTTTTTTGTGAAACAATCTGCCTGTAAACAATAGTTGGAAAAACTACTTGTGTCATGCACAAAGTAGATGTCCTAACCGACTTGCCAAAACTGTAGTTTGTTAACAAGAAATTTGTGGAGTGGTTGAAAAATTAGTTTTAATGACTCCAACCTAAGTGTATGTAAACTTCTGTCTTCAACTGTAAATAGGAGATACATTTTTTATTTTATTTAACCTTTATTTAACTAGGCAAGTCAGTTAAGAACAAATACTTATTTACAATGACGGCCTACCCCGGCCAAACCCTAACCTGGACGACGCTGGGACAATTGTGCTCCGCCCTATGGGACTCCCAATCACAGCCGGTTGTGATACAGCCTGGAATCTAACCAGGGTCTGTAGTGACACCTCTACCACTGAGATGCAGTGCCTTAGACTGCTGGGCCACTTGGGAGCCCATGTAGAAGTGTCTTGGTCGTTCCAAACTTCTTCCATTTAAGAATGATGGATGCCACTGTGTACTTGGGGACGTTCAATGCTGCAGAAATGTTCTGGTACCCTTCCCCCAATCTGTGCCTTGACACAATCCTATCTCGGAGCTCTGTGGAATTTGACAATTCCTTCGACCTCACGGCTTGATTTTTGCTCTGACATGCACTGTCAACTATGGGACCTTATATAGACAGGTGTGTGCCTTTCCAAATCATGTCCAATCAATTGAATTTACCACAGGTGGACTCCAAACAAGTTGTAGAAACATCTCAAGGAGGATCAATGGAGCTCAATATCGAGTCTCATAACAAAGGGTCTGAATATTTATTTAAATAAGGTATTTCTGTGTTTTATTTTTAATAAATTAGCACATTTTCTAAACACCTGTTTTCGCTTTGTCATTATCAGTACTGTGTGCAGATTGAGGAAAAATGTATTTTTTTGTCAATTTCAGAATAAGGCTGTAATGTAACAAAGTGGAAAAAGTCGAGGGGTTTGAATACTTTCCGAATGCACTGTATAACACACAGTGCGACCGAATGCGGACCCGGGACAAAATGAGTTAAGACACCCCTGCTTTAGGGTTTAATTCATTAATGATCGACTGTTCTATTTGAATCACCTGAGTAATATAATGATCAAGAAATGTGGAACGGCTTGGTCCCTTGAACCTGTTGCTTCTATGGGGCGGCAGGTAGCCTAGTGGTTAGAGTGTTGGGCCAGTAACTGAAAGGTTGCAAGATCGAATCTCCGAGCTGACAAGGTAAAAATCTGTCGTTCTGCCACTGAACAAGGCAGTTAACCCACTGTTCCTAGGCCATCATTGAAAAGAATTTGTTCTTAACTGACTTGCCTAGTTAAATAAAGGTACATTAAGAATGTATTAAATTCCTAGAACTGGCCACCTGGCCAAACTGAGCAATTGGGGGAGAAGGGCCTTAGTCAGGGAGGTGACCAAGAACCTGATGGTCACTCTGACAGAGCTCCAGAGTTCCTCTGAGAAGGGAGAACCTTCCAGAAGGACATCCATCTCTGCAGCACTCCACCAATCAGTAAAAGGCACATGACAGCCCACTTGGAGTTTGCCAAAAGGCACCTAAAGACTCTCAGACCATGAGAAACAAGATCCTCTGGTCTGATGAAACCAATATTGAACTATTTGGCCTGAATGCCAAGCATCACGTCTAGAGGAAACCTGGCACCATCCTTACGGTGAAGCATGGTGGTGGTATTATCATACTGTGTGGATGTTCTTCAGCGGTTGGTACTGGGAGACTAGTCATGATTGAGGGAAAGGTGAACAGAGCAAAGTACAAAGATCCTTGATAAAAACCTCCTCCAGAGCACTCAGGACCTCAGCCTGGGGTGAAGCTCCAACAGAACAATGACCCTAAGCACACAGCCAAGACAACGCAGGAGTGGCTTCGGGACAAGTCTCTGAATGTCCTTGAGGGGCCCAGCCAGAGCTCGGAACATCTCTGGAGAGACCTCAAATTGCTGTGTAGCGACACTCCCCCTCCAACCTGACAGAGCTTGAGAAGATCTGCAGAGAAGAATGGGAGAAACTCCCCAAATAATATAGGCGTGCCAAGGTTGTAGCATCATACCAAATAAGACTTGAGGCTATAATCACTTTCAAAGGTGCTTCAACAAAATCCTGACTATCAGGTCTGAATACTTATGTAAATGTGCAAAGTTTTTTAAAGTGTTCAATACATTTGCAAAAATGTCTAAACCTGTTTTTGCTTTGTCATTATGGGGTATTGTGTGTAGATTGATGAGGGGGGAAAAACAATTTCATAAATGTTTTATTAAGGCTGTAACGTAACAAAATGTGGAAAAAGTAAAGGGGTCTTTCCGAATGCACTTTATATCCACTCCATCAAAAATAGTACTCTATCCATAGTTCGGGGATTTTTTTAAAGCTCCCTGAATGTCTAGTATAATTTCTACAGTTTCAATTTGGTTTTAGTCATTTTACACAGGCAGTATGTTGGACACCCCTGCCCTAAAGTGACCTGATTGACCAAGTCCACTAAGATCACTGCTGAAGTACCAGTAACCTAGCAGTCCACATTTTGTTTCATGTATTCCAGAACTAATGGACTTGACGATTTGATGATCATTATAATCAGGTTTGCTTTGTATCTGTAATTAAAGAAGCAAGAATTCCCATCAGTGGTTCTCAATCCGGGTCCTGGGGATCCAAAGGGGTGCACATTTTTGTGTTTGCCCTAGCAAACACACCTGATTCAAATCCTGATGAGGTGTGTAGTGGGAGGGCAAAAACAAAAATGTGCTCCCCTTTGGGTCCCGAGAACCAGGTTTGAAAACCACTGCCATAGATGGTCAGCAGAGGGTGCTATGAACCCAGGTAAAACCATCATGACCAAACTCCCCCACTCATGCCAGGCAACCACCATAGTCAGCTATAATCTGTGGAGGCATCAAATGTCACAACATTAGAATATGAGATTAGTACAACCTAAAATGTGAACATTTTGAGTAAATTTAGCTACCACAGTGGAAATAGACCAATATTTTTAAACTGTTTGATATAACACTACCACATGACATGTTTTGTAAGGGAGCAAGACGACAAAGCCATAAGCGTTATTTCACTGGTGGTGTCATTATGAAAAAGTGTCCATCCATGGTCAAATATAATGTAAGCAATAATTGTTAACTCATTATTTTTCTTAGTTTTAAAATAAAAACAATGGTTTCATTTTCCGAGTATTTGAGTACCTAACTAGGCCAGCTTCATACACACACACTACATTTTTCCATGAGCCTCCCCACCAATCATTAGGAAAAGTGTGTTTATTTTGACCAATCGGACACTGCGCGCCTGCTTTTGGGCTCCACCCTAGAATTTCCAAGGTTGCACACTTGGTGGCATTGGGGTGTATTCATTACACATATTCTGTTGCAAAAGTTCTGCAACAGAAAACGTTTACTCCAAACGAAAACGTTTTACAACGAAAACCAGAGTTTCTATTGGACAAATTCAAGTACGTCCCTCATCGGTTCGTTTGGTTATTTAAAATGTTAAACGGCTTCCGTTGCAAAACATAATTAATACACCCATAATGACGTTAAATCAAAATGGCGGTAGTAACGGCTGCTTTGAATTTTATACCCGCTTCATGTTGAGGTTTACTCGTAAATATTGATATAAATTAAAAGGGAATACCATTTCAGGATGGATTCCGTCGTTGGAGATGATCAGACGCTTCCCTTTGACATCAATGGAAGGTACGCGATTTGCCTGCCAATAACGTTAAATCTACCTCGCTAGCATTTCTAGCTAACGTCATTCAACTAAAGTTCAAAATTGGTGTTGATAAAACGTTATTAGCTTACTATGGTTAAAGCTACCTAGCTCAAGTGGTCTGTGGTATTTGTTTGACTGGTAAGACAATCGGGCAACTAATAGCTAGCGTTAGTTTCCCACGTATTTTAACTCCTCACTTGACTTTGCACAGGCTAGCTAACGTGTTTCCGTTAACTTAGTGGTTACAAATCTTATGGTATCTGGTTGCCAACTGGTTATCTGGCTAGTAACGCTAGTTAGCCTCGGTTGTTGCCACTCATTAACATCCATTCAAACCAAATATTCTAAACAATACTACTAAATAGCTAGTCAAATGACCACCCGGACTGCCTGCTGACAATGCACACAGGAATCTGACACCCCAACATGTGCATACTGACGACTCACAACATACGATGCTGCTACGGTCTTATCTTTCCTGTTACCTAGTCACTTTACATAGCTAGCTACCTCAATTTTTACTTCGTTATTCCTCGTGTCATTTATTTTTAACTGCATTGTCGCAAATGGACCCGCAAGTAAGCATTTCACTAATGGTCTACACCTGTTGTCTGCTATTAATAGCTAGTTAATGTTAACTAACTTAACAACCAACAAGGTAGTTGATTATTGTGAATTCGCATAACTAACCGACGTTCCTATGCTGTCCCTTGACAAGTCACGTTCATTTGTAGTGATGAGATCCAATACGTCTCCTCTGACGCGAATGTAGAATTCAATTCAATTAGAACTTACTCTACCTGTTGTCCGCTAATTTGGACTTTTTGTGGGTTTAAATTAGACAACATATCCACAGGAAAGTATTTTTAAAACGAGTTAAACACTGGTCTCTGTGTGTGGCTATCACGATTTGTTTGCTAATCACCTGAAGCACGTGCACAAGGGTGAAGAACATGCACGCGCACTAACCAGTGTTTTCCGGTTCCATGTGCTGTGGTGCACCGCCAAGGCAAAATAGTTGCCGCCACGCAACAATAATTGAAAAAATTGAACATTAAAAAATATTTCTGCTTAGGCGCACTTTGAAGATGGTAGATCAGTCCAAGTTTACTTTTCCTGTTCAAATAAAACTACTAATTCATAGAAAATCGGAAAACCCCATAGTAGAATAGATGATCTTATTTACCCGAATCGGCGTGTGTGTTCTATGCAAGATAAATATTCCTCTCGTTGCCTATTCTAGTTATGTGAGCCATAGGGAGGAAAAAATTGATTCTGACACACAACAGTTCTTGCAATCGCCAGAACAGCATTTTCAATGGCCTTTGTTAAAAAAAGGTATTCCAGCTTTCGATTCTTACTTTATTTTTCAACTCTCAAATCTGCACGAACTGAACCATTTTAAACGGAGTTTTTAGCAGTGGCATGGTTATGCACTTTACAGCTTTGCAATTAGCAGTAAGTGCATAGGGGAGAATGGGGCTAAATGTAACACGTGTCAATTGTTGGGTAACTTGGGGTACAATGCCACTCTACCTCAAAATAACTTGTATGGAACATAATATTTTTAGTTGATCGTGAGTAGCGGCAACCAGGGAAAGTGTTGAAGGGGGGGGGGGGGTCATGAAGTGGTTTCTGTGAGAAGTAAAGGTGTATTACCCTGGTTGGCAAGTTACTCTTAACAGTTAGGCATTATACATACATTATATTCACTGTGTTTATGCATGGTTTTTGGGACATAAAGTTTATCTCTAGGATAACTATACTTAAATAAAAATAAATGAAATAAATGTATTAGGCTCTAGTCTATGGATTTCACAGGACTGGGCAGGGTCGCAGCCGTGGGTGGGCCTGGGAGGGCATAAGCCTACACTTGGGAGCCAGGCCGAGCCAATCAGAATTAGTTTTTCCCCACAAAGGGCTTTATTACAGACAGAAATATTAAAATATCAGATTATCTGGCAGGTGATGAAGCCAGATGTGGAGGTCCTGGGCTGGTGTGGTTAATGTGGTCTGTGGTTGTGAGGCTGGTTGGACATATTGACAAATTCTCTAAAATGACTTTGGTAACACTGTATTCTCTGGCAACAGCTTTGGTGGACATTCCTGCATGTCAATTGTGTTTACATCCCTGTTAGTGTGCATTTCTCCTTTGCCAAGATAGTGCATCCACCTGACAAGAAGCTGATTAAACAGCATGATCATCACACAAGTGCACCTTGTGCTGAGGACAATAAAAGGCCACAAAAATGTGTAGTTGTGTCACCCAACACAATGCCACAGATGTCTCAAGTAGAGGTTGACCGATTTATGATTTTTCAACGCCGATACCGAGTTTTGGAGGACCAAAAAAGCAGTTGCCGATAAATCGGCCAATTTTTAAAAATGTATTTATTTGTAATAATGACAGTTACAACAATACTGACTGAACACTTATTTTGTCATTTAAAAATAATTTGTTGTTGAATTTTAACCCTCCGATACACAACCTAACCAAGCCGCACTGCTTCTTAACACAGCGCGCATCCAACCCAGAAGCCAGCCGCACCAATGTGTCGGAGGAAACACCGTGCACCTGGCAACCTTGGTTAGCGTGCACTGCACCCGGCCCGCCACAGGAGTTGCTGGTGCGCGATGAGACAAGGATATCCCTACCGGCCAAGCCTTCCCTAACCCGGACGACGCTAGGCCAATTGTGCGTCGCCCCACGGACCTCCCGGTCGCGGCCGGTTGCGACAGAGCCTCTGGTGGCACAGCTGGCGCTGCAGTACAGCGCCCTTAACCACTGCGCCACCCTGGAGGCCCTGTGAACACTTATTTTAACTTAATATAATACATCAATAAAATCAATTTAGCCTCGAATAAATAATGAAACATGTTCAATTTGTTTTAAATAATGCAAAAACAAAGTGTTGGAGAAGAAAGTAAAAGTGCAATATGTGCCATGTAAAAAAAACTAACGTTTAAGTTCCTTGCTCAGAACATGAGAACATATGAAAGCTGGTGGTTCCTTTTAACATCAGTCTTCAATATTCCCAGGTAAGAAGTTTTACGTTGTTATAGGACTATTTCTCTCTATACCATTTGTATTTCATATACCTTTGACTATTGAATGTTCTTATAGGCACTTTAGTATTGCCAGTGTAACAGTCCCTCTCCTCGCTCCTACCTGGGCTCAAACCAGGAACACATCGACAACAGCCACCCTCAAAGCATCGTTACCTATCGCTCCACAAAAGCCGCGGCCCTTGCAGAGCAAGGGGAACAACTACTTCAAGGTCTCAGAGCGAGTGACGTCACCGATTGGACCGCTATTAGCGTGCACCCCGCTAATTAGCTAGCCATTTCACATCGGTTACAACAGCCTAATCTCGGGAGTTGATAGGCTTGAAGTCATAAACACTGCAATGCTTGAAGCACAGCGAAGAGCTGCTGGCAAATGCACAAAAGTGCTGTTTGAATGAATGTTTACGAGCCTGCTGCTGCCAAACCCTGCTCAGACTGCTCTATCAGATATCAAATCATAGTTAGTTATAACATAATAAGTTATAACATAGTAAGTAGTTAGTTAGTTATAACATAGTTAGTTATAACATAATAACACACAGAAATACAAGCCATAGGTCATTAATATGGTCAAATCCGGAAACTAATTTCAAAAATAAAACGTTTATTCTTTCAGTGAAATACGGAACCGTTCCGTATTTTATCTAACGGGTGGCATCCCTAAGGCTACATTTTTCTGTTACATTGCACAACCTTCAATGTTATGTCATAATTATGTGCAATTCTGGCAAATTAATTACGGTCTTTGTTCGGAATAAATGGTCTTCACACAGTTTGCAACGAGCCAGGCGGCCCAAACTGCTGCATATACCCAAACTGCTGCATATACCCTGACTGCTTGCACGGAACGCAAGAGAAGTGACACAATTTCCCTAGTTATAAGAAATTAATGTTAGCAGGCAATATTTACTAAATATGCAGGTTTAAAAATATATACTTGTGTATTGATTTTAAAGAAAGGCATTGATGTTTATGGTTAGATACACATTGGTGCAACGACAGTGCCTTTTTTTGCGAATGCGCTTGTTAAATCATCACTAGTTTGGCGAAGTAGGCTGTGATGCGAAATTAAATGGCACCTCATCCATTATATTCAACGCAACGCAGGACAAGCTAGATGAACTAGTAATATTATCAACCATGTGTATTAAACTAGTGATTATGTTAAGATTGTTTTTTTTTATAAGATAAGTTTAATGCTAGCTAGTAACTTACCTTGGCTTCTTGCTGCACTCGGTAACAGGCAGTCAGCCTGCCATACAGTCTCCTCGTGGAGTGCAATGTAATCGCCCGCAATCGGTGTCCAAAAATGCTGATTACCGATTGTTATGAAAACTTGATATCTGCCCGAAATAATCGGTCATTCCGATTAATCGGTCGACCTCTAGTTTCAAGTTTTGAGGGAGTGTGCAATTGGCATGCTGACTGCAGAATTCTACACCAGAGCTATTATATTATAGTCAACATTCTGGCTTGGGTAGAGAACATTTCCAAACAAATGTATGACGTTAACCTCCGACTGTTACGAGCGATATCAGTCTGTTAGGCAAACTAGCCCATTTATTCTTTCATATTTAGCTACACTAGCTAGCTTTATTGAGTACAGTTGGTCATGGATTTACTGGCAAGGTCATGTGGTTTATTGCTGTCTGCGCTTGTGATACTAGTCTATTTTTAAACACTACGGATGATGACTTTACATGTGGCTGAGTCGTTCCCTGTCACAACAAATCAGCAAAGTCCTCCCCTCTAATAATTTTCGGAGAGTCCACGTGAAAAGCGGAAACCACGCATGTGTTTGTGAAATTGCTTCTTCCTTGCAACTATGTAATGTTTAGGCTAGCCAATATGGATATTTTTTCTTCCTGTATGCTTGCAATGAAGTGAGTCACCATCTAATATTGGTAGGTGAGCCTCTCATTTTACCCCATTGTAAGCTAGAGAGAGTCTAGTTGTAGATTAACCTACTTGTTTTGTTTTAGTTGTAATTTGTTGGACATATTGCTATCCTTAGACTCCTGGCCAAGGTTAAAATAGTAGCTGCGTGAGCGTCGATGTGTTCCAGAGAATTGTTTAACTATGTATCCCACCAATAAATAAGGTGGGTGCGTGTGTTGAATGGGATCATCCAGGTGGTAAGTCTCCACAGTAGTTCAACACATAAGCAACAGGAGTGGTGTAAATGACTTAATTCTGAAACCTGACTCACTTAAATCAGCCATTAAAAAGTGCAATTTGGTTACTCCTGAGCGAAGATCTCTACAACTATTCTTACTCGTTATGTAATATTATGCTTTGTAACTGGTATTGGAATGCTAAACAGGAAAATGATAATGTACAAAGAGGAAGTCGATGTTTACTGGCCACCTCATTCCGGCTCATAGTACGCTGAGTTAAAGAGTTGGCATGTGTCAAGTCATTGGTACTGTTACTCTTCAATGCTTTGTTTTCATAGACACTGAGCTATAACTGTGTACATGTCCCACACACCTATCACACAGTGAACAAGACGACATCATAGCTATATCCTATGCCAGCCCGTTAGTCCTCCTACTTTTGGTAAGCACTGACTTTGTAGTTAAATCGTGTTAAATCGACCCAGGCAAAGGCTGGGTCTGTCTGTGTGGTGATTCCTGCCAGTGTTGTCAAATCAAAACTGAACCATCCTGTTAATATCTGGGTCTGTTCTCTGCTGTGGTGTTGTCCCTGAGTTGTTTGCGTCATTGCTGCTGTGACTGAGTTTGAGTGCCCTGTGGTTAATACTTGTAATTTGTCTGTCTTATTCAAACCTGTTGACAAGTATTATACAATCTTGCTCCTGGGCAGTAGGCACCCAGGATGAGTAGACCATACCACTGCTGTGGACATGAGTTTTGCTGGGCTCTGGGATCAGCGCCACTACCAGGGAAAGAGAGGGAAGGAAGTCATACAGAGCTGGTCATATTGTAAGAGCCAAAAGTCAGGGCAGCTTAAATGGCTGAGAGTGTAGACACGTTAACAGTGGATTAGACATGGTTTCTCTCTCCAAATTGTTGGGTAATATTCACTTGGGTTAGGAAGGCCTGAGAGATGTTGGTGCCGATTGTAGGGGCAGCTAGCTAATATTGGTTAGTTGTGATCTTAGCTTAGTGGTAGCAAAGCTTCCCCATCACTGGCTTTGACAGCACTGTTTTCATCGCAATCTTGTTATTTCCCCAATGTCATCAGCCTTGTCCAGATGTGTGCATTGTGTTGTGTGACTCCACTGTGTTCCCTTCTCGTCTGAGTGATGTTTGGCTGAGCAGGTCCACAGTAGCTGTTTGTTTAGCAATGAAAGCCCTCTTAAGTCTGTACCCTGTGCTCTGGACCTGAGAGTCAGCCTGCCATTGGCACATGGTCTTCTCCAGTCCAGTCTACTCTGCGTGGCACACTGAGGAATAACCTAAACAGTGACCTGGGAGAGAAAAGCATTGCACTGTCATAATGAATCACAAGAACCAGAAACTAATTCTCCTGCTATTTATGGAGCTTCCTTAGGGGCCAGGGAACAGGCGAGCCAAGCATGAGTAATGCCTAAACTACATCAGGACATTTTTTTGTATTTTTATTTTTTTATCTTTTTGCAGTGCATTTGATTGCACAATTGTGCATTGGCTGTGCTAGAGAGGAGGTTTTCTGTAGTTTTGATTGTGGTACAATTGTGCATTGACTGATACTTTGGCTGTGTGTTACAGCCTATTACCTACAATGTTGAGTTCACATGTTGGATCCAGACTCAGATTGGCTGTTTGTTTCTTTCCCTAATGGATTCATTTTTGTCTCCAGCTGTAGCATGTCCAAACTCCCAGACTCCATAGACGTCGGGGATTTCTCCATGGACAACATGACAGGTACAGTACGTGTTTCCGTGTGCTCCTCTAGGGTACCACTACCTACGTTACCTACCCTTGAGTGTTGTGACTTTGAGAGTGAGAGAATACTACCCGTAAATGGTTTCACCATCTGCTTGATTTTGTATGGAGTTATTTTCTGTTGAACAATCACAGAGTATGTGCAGAGCAACTGCTTTTACAATCAATAGATTTACTGACTCCAGGTACGAATCTGCATTTTCTTTTTTTGCCAGCTGATCCAGACACCTTTTTAGCAGGGCTTTCCATCAGGCTCAGCTGTGCTAAACTTCTAGGTAACCAGACACCTAAGACAATTATAGCGTCTCTTTGCAGCCTGTAGCTGACACGCCACCGTGACTCCAAGCTGCAGACTGGACTCTCCTCTGGGACTGGGGTCGGGGACACTTAACTACCCAACTGAATATGAGATTGAACATGTCTGCTGGTCATTTTTGAGAAGCAAAATAAACTGTAAAACTGAAGAGTGATAGTTCCCATGTTAAGCAGTGGGGCTGTGATCAGGTTATTAGTGTAGTATAAAAATGTGCTGTTGATTTATTTAGTGTTATATGAGCAGTGGTGGAGTCAGTCTGTGGTTGGCTTGGCTCACTGGAGTGCTAAACGGTGCAGCTTTCCAAGATAAGTCTATTTCACCTCTGATCTGTGTTTACGTCTGAGTGTGTGTAACGGCGTTCTTCGTTTGTCGAAAGAGAGTCGGACCGAAATGCAGCGTGGTGGTTACTCATGTTTATAATGAAACAAATGACGATACATGAAATAACTTAATAAATACAAAAAACAACAAACGGAACATGAAATCTAATTACAGCCTATCTGGTGAACACTACACAGTGAACAATCACCCACGAAATACACAGTGAAACCCAGGCTACCTAAATATGGTTCCCCATCAGAGACGACAAGAATCACCTGACTCTGATTGAGAACCGCCTCAGGCAGCCAAGCCTAAACTAGACACACCCCAAATCAACCACAATCCCAATGCCTACAAAAACCCCAATACGACAACACAATAAACCCATGTCACACCCTGGCCTGAACAATTATATAACGAAAATACAATGACCAAGGCGTGACAGAACCCCCCCCCCTAAGGTGCGGACTCCCGGACGCACCTCACAACCATAGGGAGGGTCCGGGTGGGCGTCCGTCCATGGTGGCGGTTCCGGCTCGGGACGTGGACCCCACTCCATTAATGTCATAGTTCCTCCCCTTCGCGTCCTGGGATAATCCACCCTCGCCGCCGACCATGGCCTAATAGTCCTCACCCAGAACCCCACTGGACTGAGGGGCAGCCCGGGACTGAGAGGAAGCTCGGGCAAGGTAGTAGGCTCCGGTAGATCCTGGCTGGCTGGCGGATCTGGAAGATTCTGGTTGACTGGCAGATCTGGAAGAGACTGGTTGACTGGCAGATCTGGAAGAGACTGGTTGACTGGCAGATCTGGAAGATCATGGCTGACTGGCAGATCTAGAAGATCATGGCTGACTGGCAGATCTAGAAGATCATGGCTGACTGGCAGATCTAGAAGATCATGGCTGACTGGCAGATCTAGAAGATCATGGCTGACTGGCAGATCTAGAAGATCATGGCTGACTGGCAGCTCTGGCTGCTCCATGCAGACTGGCAGCTCTGGCTGCTCCATGCAGACTGGCAGCTCTGGCTGCTCCATGCAGACTGGCAGTTCTGTGTGACTGGCAGCTCTGTGCAGACTGGCAGCTCTGTGCAGACTGACAGCTCTGGCTGCTCCGTGCAGGCTGGCAGCTCCTTGCAGACTGGCAGCTCCTTGCAGACTGACAGCTCTGGCTGCTCCATGCAGGCTGACAGCTCCTTGCAGACTGACAGCTCTGGCTGTATCATGCAGACTGACAGCTCTGGCTGCTCCATGCAGGCTGACAGCTCCTTGCAGACTGACAGCTCTTTGCAGACTCTGGCTGTATCATGCAGACTGACAGCTCAGGCTGCTCCGAACAGGCAGGAGGCTCCGGCAGCGCTGAAGAGGAGGAAGGCTCTAGAAGCGCTGAACAGGCGGGAGACTCCGGTAGCGCAGGAGAGGAGAAAGGCTCTGATAGCGCTGAACAGACAGGAGACTCCAGCAGCGCTGTAGAGGAAGAAGGCTCTAGCTGCGCTGAACAGGCGGGAGACTCCAGTAGCGCAGGAGAGGAGAAAGGCTCTGATAGCGCTGAACAGGCGGGAGACTCCGGTAGCGCAGGAGAGGCGAGGCGCACTGTAGGCCTGATGCGTGGTGCTGGCACTGGTGGTACTGGGCCGAGGACACGCACAGGAAGCCTGGTGCGGGGAGCTGCTACCAGAGGACTGGTGTGTGGAGGTGGCTCTGGGTAGATCGGACCGTGCAGGCGCACTGGAGCTCTTGAGCACCGAGCCTGCCCAACCTTGCCTGGCTCGATGCCCACTCTAGCCCGGCCAATACGAAGAGCTGGTATGAAACGCACTGGGCTATGCACCCGCACTGGAAACACCGTGCGCTCCATAGCATAACACGGTGCCTGCCCGGTCTCTCTAGCCCCCCAGTAAGCAGGTCTCCTGCCTGGCATAGCCATACCCCCCCCAATACATTTTTTGGGGCTGACTCTCAGGCTTCCATCCGCGTCGCCGTGCTGCCTCCTCATACCAGCGCCTCTCCGCTTTAGCCGCCTCCAGTTCTTCCTTGGGACGCCGATATTCTCCAGGCTGAGCCCAGGGTCCTTTTCCGTCTAATATCTCCTCCCAAGTCCAGAAGTCCTTTGATCGCTGCTCCTCACGATTAACAGGGAGAGTTGGCTCAGGTCTGACTCCTGACTCTGCCACTCTCCCTCTGAGCCCTCCCCCAATACATTTTTGGGGCTGACTTTCGGGTTTCTTTCGGCGCCGCCGTGTCTTTCTCTTCGACTCCATTCTCCTATAGCCCTCTTCGCACTGCTCCAGCGAATCCCAGGCGGGCTCCGGCACTCTCTCTGGGTCGACCGCCCACCTGTCTTTCATCCCACGTCGTATACTCCATGCTTATGCTATCCATAACGTCCTCCCTTCGCTGCTCTTGCTGTCGCTGCCCGTAACCACGCCACTCGGTCCGTGTGTGGTGGGTGATTCTGTAACGCCGTTCTTCGTTTGTCGAAAGAGTCGGACCGAAATGCAGCGTGGTGGTTACTCATGTCTTTAATGAAACAAATGACGATACATGAAATAACTTAATAAATACAAAAAACAACAAACGGAACATGAAATCTAATTACAGCCTATCTGGTGAACACTACACAGACAGGAACAATCACCCACGAAATACACAGTGAAACTCAGGCTACCTAAATATGGTTCCCCATCAGAGACAACAAGAATCACCTGACTCTGATTGAGAACCGCCTCAGGCAGCCAAGCCTAAACTAGACACACCCCAAATCAACCACAATCCCAATGCCTACAAAAACCCCAATATGACAACACAATAAACCCATTGCACACCCTGGCCTGAACAATTATATAACGAAAACACAAAATACAATGACCAAGGCGTGACAGTGTGCTTATCATCACTATGATTTACCCTGGTGTTTTTCAGAATAAAAGCTTGGTACTGTACCAAAGGTTTTAAGATGAACTATGTCATTATCATATGAATAGAACGGGCTTGAAAGCTCTAACCCTGGCAATTGACTGGCAAATTCATGGGTACACTTGCAATGGCTGCCTGGTATTGTGACTCAATAATTTCCAGTATTATTATTTTGCAATGTTCTGTCAACTGATTGTTAATGTAGAATATTAATTCAAATGATGCTAACTGATATCGCTCATGCAGTGGAATGTATTTTTTTGTAATGTAAGTTAAGCTGACTCAACTAATTACAGCACAGGGTGCACTTCCTTCCTCCTTTTACTTCATGGCATGAGTACACTCAAAATGGCTGCCAGTTCACCCATTATGCCATCATTGACTTGAACATAGACAACCTTTCTATTCATTCTTATTTCTATGGTCATTACTGTATGTGAACTGAACTAATGTAAATTCTCCCTCTTGTTCTTTTACAGCCCCTACGTTTCCAGATAAGATGTCCCCCGTCAAGACCGCTCTCACCCTAAAAGACTATGAGAATGTGAGGAATTTTCATCACTTCAATCCCTATTATGGAGATGTTTTCTGCCTTACCTAACAAGGTCTCCAACCATTGTAGATACAATTTCAAGAGGGCTGTTCATGTGTCAGGATCCCAAATGGCTCAGCGGTCTTAAGGCACTGCATCTAAGTGCTAGTGGTGTCACTACAGACCCTGGTTCAATTCCAGGCTGTATCACAACTGGCTGTAATTGGGAGTCCCAAAGGGTGGCGCACAATTGGCCCAGCATCTTTAAGGTTTGGCCGGTGAAGGCCGTCATTGTAAATAAGAATTTGCTCTTAACTGACTTGCCAAGTTAAATAAAAAGGATCCTCTGAGACTAACCAGCATTGTCTGTCTCAAACTAGTTATTTATCCCAATATGTTCCATTTAAAATGGTAATCATTTAATGGTAAACCATTGAATGGAAATACAGACCACTGCATTGTAGGCCTTATCCCAGTATCAGCGACAGATGTGTCGGATATTATGGTTTTTAATCAGCCTGATCCAGTGTTTAGCCAAACCAAGGAGAAGACTACAACCACTTATCCTTGTTCCAAGCATGGGGGGGGGCCTACAGTAGGGGAAGCCTGCTGAAATTCAGTGCTTTACTCTGATTTCTCTTTTCTCCATATGCTTGATGATTAGATGTTGGTAGAGTGGTCATCTGGACTCCATCTCCTGCTCCAGATGTGTGCAGTTAAAGGCCCTGTAGCACAGTGATGCACAGTCTGCCGAAGCTGAATACCTCTCCCCTTTCCCAGACCACAAAAACTGTCTCAAACATGGCTTATTACACTACCCCCACCCCCCATCCTCTTTCTGTGTGTGTGCTTCTCTACTGGACCATGTGAAATGACTGCTTTTTCTCCGGGGATAAATTGCTCAGCTGCTATGTTATTTTGACCTCATTTACTGTATTTGCAGTAGCTTTGTTTAGACTGTATAGGCAGTTATACATAGGATAGTTATAGAATGGTCTGATTTTCAAGAAGGTAGTAGCTTTAATGGTCATAAACTTTAGTTTTCATTGTCCGTCAGTGTCTCCTTTTCTAATCAAATGAGGTCCGAGGTTACATAAGTCTGTATTTATTTTCTTCTCCTTCTATTCTCAGCAAATCATGACTCTGAAGAAGGAGAACTTCAACCTGAAGCTGCGTATTTACTTCATGGAGGAGCGCATGCAGCAGAAATGCGATGACTCCACAGAGGACATATACAAAACGGTGTGTGTGTGTGTAGAGGGGTGTTTGGTCATGTGTTACGTCATTCACACCCATCAGTGCCATGATAATGTAATATGTGACTGTCATTCATAATTAGGAACGATGACCACATGGCCCCAGCAGCCATGAATACAACAGGCCATTGTTCCAACTAGGGCTGTGCGGTATACTGTATTTTATTAACAAATCAAAATCAAATCAAATTTATTTATATAGTCCTTTGTACATCAGCTGATATCTCAAAGTGCTGTACAGAAACCCAGCCTAAAACAGCAAGCAATGCAGGTGTAGAAGCACGGTGGCTAGGAAAAACTCCCTAGAAAGGCCAAAACCTAGGAAGAAACCAGGCTATGTGGGGTGGCCAGTCCTCTTCTGGCTGTGCCGGGTGGAGATTATAACAGAACATGACCAAGATGTTCAAATGTTCATAAATGACCAGCATGGTCAAATAATAATAAGGCAGAACAGTTGAAATTGGAGCAGCAGCACGGCCAGGTGGACTGGGGACCGCAAGGAGTCATCATGTCAGGTAGTCCTGGGGCATGGTCCTAGGGCTCAGTTCCTCCGAGAGAAAGAAAGAGAGAAGGAGAGAATTAGAGAACGCACACTTAGATTCACACAGGACACCGAATAGGACAGGATAAGTACTCCAGATATAACAAACTGACCCTAGCCCCCCGACACAAACTACTGCAGCATAAATACTGGAGGCTGAGACAGGATGGGTCAGGAGACACTGTGGCCCCATCTGTGGACACCCCCGGACAGGGCCAAACAGGAAGGATATAACCCCACCCACTTTGCCAAAGCACAGCCCCCACACCACTAGAGGGATATCTTCAACCACCAACTTACCATCCTGAGACAAGGCTGAGTATAGCCCACAAAGATCTCCGCCATGGCACAACCCAAGGGGGGGCGCCAACCCAGACAGGATGACCACATCAGTGAATCAACCCACTCAGGTGACTCACCCCTTCCAGGGACGGCATGAGAGAGCCCCAGTAAGCCAGTGACTCAGCCCCTGTAATAGGGTTAGAGGCAGAGAATCCCAGTGGAAAGAGGGGAACCGGCCAGGCAGAGACGGCAAGGGCGGTTCGTTGCTCCAGAGCCTTTCCGTTCACCTTCCCACTCCTGGGCCAGACTACACTCAATCATATGACCCACTGAAGAGATGAGTCTTCAGTAAAGACTTAAAGGTTGAGACGAGTTTGCATCTCTCACATGGGTAGGCAGACCATTCCATAAAAATGGAGCTCTATAGGAGAAAGCCCTGCCTCCAACTGTTTGCTTAGAAATTCTAGGGACAATTAGGAGGCCTGCGTCTTGTGACCGTAGCGTACGTGTAGGTATGTACGGCAGGACCAAATCAGAGAGATAGGTAGGAGCAAGCCCATGTAATGCTTTGTAGGTTAGCAGTAAAACCTTGAAATCAGCCCTAGCTTTGACAGGAAGCCAGTGTAGAGAGGCTAGCACTGGAGTAATATGATCAAATTTTTTGGTTCTAGTCAGGATTCTAGCAGCCGTATTTAGCACCAACTGAAGTTTAATTAGCGCTTTATCCGGGTAGCCGGAAAGTAGAGCATTGCAGTAGTCTAACCTAGAAGTGACAAAAGCATGGATTAATTTTTCTGCATCATTTTTGGACAGAACGTTTCTGATTTTTGCAATGTTACGTGGATGGAAAAAAGCTGTCCTTGAAATGGTCTTGATATGTTCTTCAAAAGAGAGATCAGGGTCCAGAGTAACGCAGAGGTGCTTCACAGTTTTATTTGAGACGACTGTACAACCATTAAGATTAATTGTCAGATTCAACAGAAGATATCTTTGTTTCTTGGGACCTAGAACAAGCATCTCTGTTTTGTCCGAGTTTAAAAGTAGAAAGTTTGCAGCCATCCACTTCCTTATGTCTGAAACACATGCTTCTAGCAAGGGCAATTTTGGGGCTTCACCATGTTTCTTTGAAATGTACAGCTGTGTGTCATCCGCATAGCAGTGAAAGTTAACATTATGTTTTCGAATAACATCCCCAAGAGGTAAAATATATATAGTGAAAACAATAGTGGTCCTAAAACGGAACCTTGAGGAACACCGACATTTACAGTTGATTTGTCAGAGGACAAACCATTCAGAGACAAACTGATATCTTTCCGACAGATAAGATCTAAACCAGGCCAGAACTTGTCCGTGTAGACCAATTTGGGTTTCCAATCTCTCCAAAAGAATGTGGTGATCGACCGTATCAAAAGCAGCACTAAGGTCTCGGAGCACAAGGACAGATGCAGAGCCTCGGTCCGATGCCATTAAAATGTCATTTACCACCTTCACAAGTGCCGTCTCAGTGCTATGATGGGGTCTAAAAACCAGACTGAAGCATTTCGTATACATTGTTTGTTTTCAGGAAGGCAGTGAGTTGCTGCGCAACAGCCTTTTCTTAACATTTCTGGGAGGAATGGAAGATTCGATATAGGCTGATAGTTTTTTATATTTTCTGCGTCAAGGTTTGGCTTTTTCAAGAGGCTTTATTACATCCACTTTTAGTGAGTTTGGTACACATCCGGTGGATAGAGAGACATTTATTATGTTCAACATAGGAGGGCCAAGCACAGGAAGCAGCTCTTTCAGTAGTTTAGTTGGAATAGGGTCCAGTATGCACCCTGAAGGTTTAGAGGCCAATTATTTTCATCATTGTGTCAAGAGATATAGTACTAAAACACTTGAGCATCTCTTGATCCTAGGTCCTGGCAGAGTTGTGCAGACTCAGGACAACTGAGCTTTGAAGGAATACGCAGATTTAAAGAGGAGTCCGTAATTTGCTTTCTAATAATCATAATCTTTTCCTCAAATAAGTTTGTGAATTTATCACTGCTAAAGTGAAAGTCATCCTCTCTTGGGGAATGCTGCTTTTTAGTTAGCTTTGCGACAGTATCAAAAAGGAATTTAGGATTGTTCTTATATTCCTCAATTAAGTTAGAAAAATAGGATGATCGAGCAGCAGTAAGGGCTCATCGGTACTGCACGGAACTGTCTTTCCAAGCTAGTCTGAAGACTTCCAGTTTGGTGTGGCGCCATTTCCGTTCCAATTTTCTGGAAGCTTGCTTCAGAGCTCGGGTATTTTCTGTGTACCAGGGAGCTAGTTTCTTATGAGAAATGTTTTTAGTTTTTAGGGGTGCAACTGCATCTAGGATATTGCGCAAGGTTAAGTTGAGTTCCTCAGTTAGGTGGTTAACTGATTTTTGTCCTCTGGCGTCCTTGGGTAGACAGAGGGAATCTGGAAGGACATCAAGGAATCTTTGTGTTGTCTGTGAATTTATAGCACGAGGATAGGATAAGTAATCCTTCTCACCCCCCCCCCTTAAGATTTAGATGCACTATTGTAAAGTGACTGTTCCACTGGATGTCATAAGGTGAATGCACCAATTTGTAAGTCGCTCTGGATAAGAGCGTCTGCTAAATGACTTAAATGTAAATGTAAATGTTCCTTGGTTGGGGTCTGAGCAGATTATTTGTTTCAAACTAAATAATATAGTGGTCCGATAGTCCAGGATTATGAGGAAAAACATTAAGATCCACAACATTTATTCCATGGGGCAAAACTAGGTCCAGCGTATGACTGTGACAGTGAGTGGGTCCAGAGACATGTTGGACAAAACCCACTGAGTCGATGATGGCTCAAAAGCCTTTTGGAGTGGGTCTGTGGACTTTTCCATGTGAATATTAAAGTCACCAAAGATTAGAATATTATCTGCTATGACTACAAGGTCCGATAGGAATTCAGGGAACTCAGTAAGGAACGCTGTATATGGCCCAGGAGGCCTGTAAACAGTAGCTATAAAAAGTGATTGAGTAGGCTGCATAGATTTCATGACTAGAAGCTCAAAAGACGAAAACGTCTTATTATACAGTGCCTTGCGAAAGTATTCGGCCCCCTTGAACTTTGCGACCTTTTGCCACATTTCAGGCTTCAAAAAAAGATAGAAAACTGTATTTTTTTGTGAAGAATCAACAACAAGTGGGACACAATCATGAAGTGGAACGACATTTATTGGATATTTCAAACTTTTTTAACAAATCAAAAACTGAAAAATTGGGTGTGCAAAATTATTCAGCCCCTTTACTTTCAGTGCAGCAAACTCTCTCCAGAAGTTCAGTGAGGATCTCTGAATGATCCAATGTTGACCTAAATGACTAATGATGATAAATACAATCCACCTGTGTGTAATCAAGTCTCTGTATAAATGCACCTGCACTGTGATAGTCTCAGAGGTCCGTTAAAAGCGCAGAGAGCATCATGAAGAACAAGGAACACACCAGGCAGGTCCGAGATACTGTTGTGAAGAAGTTTAAAGCCGGATTTGGATACAAAAAGATTTCCCAAGCTTTAAACATCCCAAGGAGCACTGTGCAAGCGATAATATTGAAATGGAAGGAGTATCAGACCACTGCAAATCTACCAAGACCTGGCCGTCCCTCTAAACTTTCAGCTCATACAAGGAGAAGACTGATCAGAGATGCAGCCAAGAGGCCCATGATCACTCTGGATGAACTGCAGAGATCTACAGCTGAGGTGGGAGACTGTCCATAGGACAACAATCAGTCGTATATTGCACAAATCTGGCCTTTATGGAAGAGTGGCAAGAAGAAAGCCATTTCTTAAAGATATCCATAAAAAGTGTCATTTAAAGTTTGTCACAAGCCACCTGGGAGACACACCAAACATGTGGAAGAAGGTGCTCTGGTAAGATGAAACCAAAATTGAACTTTTTGGCAACAATGCAAAATGTTATGTTTGGCGTAAAAGCAACACAGCTCATCACCCTGAACACACCATCTCCACTGTCAAACATGGTGGTGGCAGCATCATGGTTTGGGCCTGCTTTTCTTCAGCAGGGACAGGGAAGATGGTTAAAATTGATGGGAAGATGGATGGAGCCAAATGCAGGACCATTCTGGAAGAAAACCTGATGGAGTCTGCAAAAGACCTGAGACTGGGACGGAGATTTGTCTTCCAACAAGACAATGATCCAAAACATAAAGCAAAATCTACAATGGAATGGTTCAAAAATAAACATATCCAGGTGTTAGAATGGCTAAGTCAAAGTCCAGACCTGAATCCAATTGAGAATCTGTGGAAAGAACTGAAAACTGCTGTTCACAAATGCTCTCCATCCAACCTCACTGAGCTCGAGCTGTTTTGCAAGGAGGAATGGGAAAAATTCAGTCTCTCGATGTGCAAAACCGATAGACATACCCCAAGCGACTTACAGCTGTAATCGCAGCAAAAGGTGGCGCTACAAAGTATTAACTTAAGGGGGCTGAATAATTTTGCACGCCCAATTTTTCAGTTTTTGATTTGTTAAAAAAGTTTGAAATATCCAATAAATGTCGTTCCACTTCATGATTGTGTCCCACTTATTGTTGATTCTTCACAAAAAAATACAGTTTTATATCTTTGTTTGAAGCCTGAAATGTGGCAAAAGGTCGCAAAGTTCAAGGGGGCCGAATACTTTCGCAAGGCACTGTATAGCGGTATTGATGTATGGACTGGTTTGAGTTTTTACTTTACCCTCTATAATGGTATTTCAATGTTTGGTTTGTTAAATGTGATCTGGAACTTAACAAATCCGCTTATTTGGTCAATTTTTTTTTAGTTTACTCTGTTTGATACTTTAGTTCTCTCTCTTTCTCTTCTTTCTCTCTCTCCTGCATGCCACTAAACACACCAAGCCATTCCCCCTGTTACTCAAGGAGAGATTATTTGCTCGACCACGGAGTTACAAGCACTTTCTTCCTGTTCACTCTGCATGGTCAGGTGGATGCAACAAGATGTTGGTGACATGCTGCTTTCCACAAGCATTCTAGAATTACACTATTAGTTTATTTTACTGTCTGCAAACTACTGTCTGCTAGTTAGTCTTAGCAAGTTGTTGCTAATATAATCTTTTAGCCGCTAAAGCTAATCACTAGTTAGCTGGCTATTTAGCTTGATAAATGTAATACGAGTCAGCAAACCTAGCTAGCTAATAATGCCTGGTACCAATGCTGGTGTAGGCCTAGATAAGCATGTTTGTGCAACGGTTTTTTATTTTTTATTTCACCTTTATTTAACCAGGTAGGCTAGTTGAGAACAAGTTCTCATTTGCAACTGCGACCTGGCCAAGATAAAGTGTAACAGTATAATTTTAAACAGTCCTCTAGCCTATACCCGGGCGCGAACCAGGGACCTTCTGCACACAACGACAACATTCACCCTCGAAGCATCCTTACCCATCGCTCCACAAAAGCCGCAGCCCTTGCAGAGCACACTACTTAAGGTCTAAGCTAACCGATTGAAACGTTATTTAGTTTCACATCCAGTTTCACATCCGTTACAAAAGCATAGCAGTGTGAACAGACAACAGAGTTACACATGGAGTAAACAATTAACAAGTCAATAACACAGTAGAAAAAAAGGCATGAGGTAGGCAAATAATTATAATTTTGCAGATTAGCACTGGAGTGATAAATGCTCAGATGGTCATGTACAGGTAGAGATATTGGTGTGCAAAAGAGCAGAAAAGTAAATAAAAACAGTATGGGAATGAGGTAGGTGAAAATGGGTGGGCTATTTACCAATAGACTATGTACAGCTGCAGCGATCGGTTAGCTGCTCAGATAGCTGATGTTTGAAGTTGGTGAGGGAGAGAAAAGTCTCCAACTTCAGCGATTTTTGCAGTTCGTTCCAGTCATAGGAAGCAGAGTACTGGAACGAAAGGCGGCCAAATGAGGTGTTGGCTTTAGGGATGATCAGTGAGATACACCTGCTGGAGCGCGTGCTACGGATGGGTGTTGCCATCGTGACCAGTGAACTGAGATAAGGCGGAGCTTTATCTCAGTTCAGCTTTTTTACCTCAGAGAGGAATAGGTGAAGCATGAATATTTTGGCTAGCTAGCTACATGAAGTAAGAAAACAACATGTAACATCTAATTAGGGCCCCATGGAAACACTGACTCAAATCGAGCTTTATTTCTACAGCATATTTCAAACATGGAATGTGCTTTACAGGAAAAACTAATAAACAATCAAAAGCTGAAATATTTACTACACAACAAACATAAGATAAAACAACTAAAGAACAACACAAACTAAACAACTAAAAAGTTCCCTAAGGAAAAGCTCTCTTTAATATATCCACGGTGTCTGCCCCCCCTCAGGTTCTCTAACAGGCTGTTCCAGAGGCTGGGGCATAAAGGCTGCCTTGCCATGCCTCTTGGTCCTAGACTTTGTGCCAGAGGACTTGAGGGACCTACTGGGTACATCACTTAAAAGCATGTCTGACATGTATTGGTGTGCACAATTGTGGATTGTTAAAAAAAATAATAGAATAGTCTCCAAATTAATTCTTAAACTCATAGGCAGCCGGTGCAGAGACCTTTAAAATCGGTGTAATGTGTGCTCTGTCTGGTCCTGGTCAGTACCTGTGCTTAAGCATTCTGAATGTTTTGCAGTTGACCAATGGCTTTCTTGGGCAGACCAGACAGGAGAGCATTACAGTAGTCAAGCCTGCTTGTAATCAAAGCATGGCAGTGTTTCAGGTGGTAAAAAGCTATTTTGGTCACATTCCTAATGTGTAATTAAAAATTTAGTTCAGGATCTAAAATAATTTTAACATGGTGTTTTATCTTTATTGCCTGTGAATTCAAATGTGCAGCTAGATTCACGCTCTCTGATCAACACTGGTTCCTACCCTGTCAATAATTCCTCCGTGATATATTAATTTGTTGTCGTGTCAAAAAACAATGAATTCAAGGTGCTGCCCACCAGTGGAGGCTGCTGAAGGAAGGATGGCTGCTTTTTCTCCGGGGATATGAATAGAGTCATGAATAATTGCTGGAATGGAGCAAATGGAATGGCATCAAACACAAGGAAACCATGTGTCTTGACATATTTGATACCATTCCACTTACTCTGCTCATTCCACTTACCAAAAGGCTGTCCTCTCCAATTAAAGTGCCACCAACCTTCTGTGCTGCCCACTATATTTCATCTATAGAATTAGAATAGTCATTATATATCATAACTCCAACAGTTCACAAATGAACTAGGCCTAGATTTTTTTGCGTCATCATACTGTGTGGCACAGTGTCGAAATGATAATAAAAGTGCAGGAAAATGCTGGCCATTACTTTTGTTTGGAGTTGGATTGATCAGTATAAGTGGAGAAAGCCTATGTGTGTGTTGCCACCCTGGGGTCATGAACTACTTGGAAAGCATATTTTAGAACTTTTTTTATTATTCCAAAACATAAAATGTCAAATACTGTCAAAAATGTGAAAAATATTGACATTATATTTTGTCCATATCTTCCAGCCCTAGTTCCACCCAAAAACACATCTAACCCCACATTAGCCCATTAGCCCACTGATCTCAGACCAGTCTCACTACTTTACTAAATACTCATCTACCATGTCTTAGGGTTCTCTCCAAAGAATGTAAGAGTGGCGCTGCTCCACCTTGTGGGTCTCCCACTGCCGTACGCAGCAGCAGCACCACCTTGTTTAAAAATCCTTTGGAGAACCTGGTGTCTTACATTTACCCCACTGATCTCAGACCAGTTTCACTACGTTACTAAATGCACAACTGACATATCTCACATTTAGTCTACTAATCTCAGAGACAAGTCTGTTGTCTTCGTCATAGAAAAATATTGTCTTATTTTATTTCTGTATTCTATTTTTACGATGATCCGCCTGCAATTGAGTACACACCTACTCATTGTTACGATATGAACACAGCTTCCAGTGCCAAAGCGAATTACATTGTTGAAGTATGCAGTTGAGGACCATACTCAACATATTCTCAGACCATACTTGGAGTGCTTTAGGAACCACTCCAAACAAAATACAATGCAGGAATGAACTATTAGAGCTAAGCTACGGTGTGCCAGGTTTTTCCATGTAAAATATCTGTGTTAAAGTGAATGGAATTTGACTGAATGATTGTCCTTCTCAGAACATTGAGCTGAAGGTGGAGGTGGAGTCTATGAAGAGAGATCTGGCAGAGAAGCATGAGCTACTGGTGTCTGCATCGTGAGTATAGCCTACTGATACTGTTTGAGTACTGACTACTGACGCCATCGGTCTGCGAGTACAGACTGCGGCTGACGCCATCGGTCTGCGAGTACAGACTGCGGCTGACGCCATCGGTCATCAATAGTCCTGACTCACTTTTCACTCTTTGATTAATCACTAGTTCATTAGTTGGTAAACATTGACTGTCATTGATCCAAGTGTGTGTTAGGGGGCCAGTTGTGTATTTTTGCCCTTTACTTGTCAAATAACTTTAATTTATTTTGTCAAATATTGAAAATCCAAATGATAAATAAATAAATAAACTTTGATCACTCCTGTCTTGTTATCAGGAAAGCGTTGGAGAGCCTGGCAGGTAGAGAGTCTGGTGACTCCCTGCGTGTGAGAGAGCGAGCCCACAGGGAGATGGATGCACTCCGAGACACTCTCAACAAGCGCATCGCTGAGCTGGAGCAGGTGAGCACTGGGCTACGGCATTACTGCACTAATATGAACACTGAATACAGAGCACCTTAATTTGGGAGGGCGGGCTTGTGGTAATGGCGGAACCAGCGGAATGGTATCAAATATATCAAACACATTGTTTCCATTTGCGCCGTTCCAGCCATTCTGAGCCGTCCTCCCCTCAGCAGCCTCCACTGGTCTTACCATAAGAGACTTTAGTCAAAGTTAGGTGGTGGTAATGAAAAGGCACATTATTGGAAAAGGTCAGTGACTAGTCTTGGAACATTCCCATCAATTTTCTCTTCCATGTCAGGGTCTGAAAGCGGCCGAGAAGGAAGTCGACAAGATGGCCGCCATTGCTGAGCAGGAGAAGGTGAGAAGCATTGGTATGGAGAAGCAGCTCTTGACCATGGGACCGTCGGGAACCTTCACCCCCATCCATGTTCCCAGCCACGACCTGCAGCAGGCTCTACAGGAGAAAAACGGGTAAGGACAGATACAAAGGGGTTTTTCAACAAAGTGTAAAACCTAGGCTGTATCCGAAATGGCTCCCTATACGGTGCCGTTCAAAAGTAGTTCACTATATAGGGAATATGGTTCCATTTCAATTGCAGCCCATGTACTTTTAATTTAATATCTGCTGTGATATTCTACACTGACACCAACATGTTGATCATGGAGAAATTAGATAATTATGTAGCTCTGATGTACTCTGTCTCTTCCATTTCACCTGCCTTGAGTATGAAACTTAATACTTTTGTGTTATCCAATGGCATCTAAATGTAAGGACAATATATCTTTTGTTTATCACGGGGATAAATGTTTTGATAATGTAAACATAACGTAGCCTACTTTTTGTCCCTCCAGTGTCATAGATCAACTGAGGATATCTGTGATGAACCAGGAAGCTGTGATCCAACAACTACAAAGTACTGGCAGAGACCACGGGACGGACACACCAACCACAGAGCACACCCTACAACTCTCTGCTCTCATTGGCCAGAAAGACCAGGAACTGCAGACTCTGAGGGCTGAGCTGGGCCGTGAGAAGGACAGGACGGAGAAGGACCATCAGGTGTTATTTCTTTTTCTTCTTGATTTCTGTCGCGATATTGCCTAACGCATATCAGCTTAATATCTCAATCTACCAACTTTACCCTCTTACATCATGTGATGACAGACCACCCCGGAATCTATGATTCCTTCCCATCCAGTATTGTCTAGGCTCCTTCTCGACCGTATTGGAGGAAAAAGCCCAAGGTCCATTCCCTCCTGCTCCAGTGCATTTTGAGAACAAAGTGAGGAGAGAGAGAGTGCCAGGAATCAAGAAAATATGTATTGAGAAGGAGCCAGACTCTCAGAACGAGTGCCTAAGGGGGTATGAGCCGGTTGAGGTTGTTTCTGGATGGGGCCATGGGGAAGATCTAAATAATGCATACCCCTCGCATCTTCTTCCTCATTGGATGAGAAAGCCAGTGGTTCCTCCCCTCTGACCTTTTCCTCCAATGGGTTTTGAGGAGGGGGAGAGAGTCTCCACGTCCTGTCTCCTATCTTCCAATAGTGTCTGACAGTGCATACACTAATGCGTATTAGACTTCTCTGACCTCTGAGTGTCCAACTAGTGTGTACTTGCTTGTGATTGTCTGTTTTGTTGGGTTGTATGACACTCCTTTTGTTGTCTAATTCTGTGGCGGCTCTTTTATTTAGTGACAGGTCACGGTGTGCCCACCAGGCATTAGCTACCCTCTCTTAGCTGTCTCCTGCATTCATGTAATTCAAGTGTACGCACACTCACACACATGTCCTCTGGCCATATCTCTCTGTGTGCGACATGGAACAGACTATCTGTCAGGCGGTTTGACTCTGAATCTGCTCCATGAGAGGAAATGCATTCTGAAATTGTCTATTGTGTTGCCCTTTTTACGTCTGTATACCTCCTCTTATGTTCTTTACAGTGCTGTTGGTTTCTCTGTCTGTTCTGCTTTGTTGTGGCAGGCAAGAGCTTTGTGGTTTATAGAAGTTGCCATCAACAGAGGAAGCTGACGTCATTGGTTCCCCAGGGAGAGAAGTAGAGTTGTCAGATGTCTGTTCTATTCTTCTCAACCATCTGCAAGCTAACACTATAATCTACTGCTAGAATATGTCTACTTTATTAACCTAAATGATGTAAAATGATTGGGATGTATGGTTGTCTTAACTAGCTACAATAAGTTGAATGCACTGACTGTCAGTCGCGCTGGATAAGAGCGTCTGCTAAATGACCTAAATCAAATGTTATTTGTTGCATACTCATGTTTAGCAGATGTTATTGCGAGTGTAATTAGATGCTTGTGTTCCTAGCTCCAACAGTGCAGTAATATCTAACAATACATAATATGCACAAATCCAAAGTAAAATAATGGAATTAAGAAATATTAGGATGCGCAATGTTGGAATCCGGAGATTAAGTGTGATGTGTTGTCAGTATGGGGATAGAATATATACTATATCTGAAGAATACGTGGATAGTGTATGTACAGCAATGGTTGAATAGTATGGACTTGAATACTGCTGGGTAAAACAGTATGTGAACGTTGTTAAAGTGACCAGTGTTCCACATCTATGTAATGGGGCCTCTAAGGTGCAGGGATGAATAACCGGGTGGCATCTGAATTAATTTCCCCCCCATCATTAGCCTAGGTTTGTGGAAAGACCAATATTGTACATTTATGAGGAGGAAATTAGTCCTGATAAAGCTTTCCTGTTTCACTGACTCACCCAATGATGCACAGCTCACTCAATGGTGATGGCTGATGTGCTCGTGCCAGGAGCCTCTCTCTCTTATTATTTTTTACTTTGTAAACAATACTGTTCGGGCCTATTTGCAAGTTGATAACATATTTGGTAGCCTACAGACAGATTAGTCTTCTTTCCAACCAGTGTTTTTACTTTGTAAACAATAGGCCTGTTTTGGCTGCATGCCGTTCGCTGACAGATTTGCCTTGCGTTCCCAGCTGTAGGCATGTCTTGTGATTGGACTACACACCATCCACAGCTAGGCTATGAAGAAGAAAAAGCTATTGATCCTCTGTGGCTAAATTATAGGCCTACTCCTGATGAAGTATTCCAAATTATTACATTTCTTTTCCCGAACGGAAAGCAGTAATTCTATAACTTTTGACAATTGACAATTATCAGAGGAGTTGCGGTACCTGCAGCACCCTTCCCGCCGCTCTGATTCAATAAGGAAATAGATGAAGTGCAACGCTGGAGAGATCAGTTGCGGGCTCATGTCTATTAGAGCGGAGAGAGATCCTAGAAAGTTAATATCATTCTAGACTACAATGTTGTGCAAACCATAAACCTGGGTCAGCCCAACACTAATCAGGTGTTGGAATGTGAAAATAATTGATATTCTATTTTTTTTAGGGAACAGGAGAATTACAGAGGAGGCTAAATTGAATGACCTGTGATTAGAATTTTTACATTGCATATGGTGAATACTTTTTGTGCCACGAGAGGTACCGCCTCCTGGCAAATGGGTTGCGGAACGAAACAGTCCAAAATTGAGAGGTGCCAGATCCAGTTCCGTCAGGATCCGGCTCAAATTAAGCACGGTTGATAGCAGATCAAAAGATGGATTTCATCTGCAAGATGGACAAATATAGTATTATTATTTTGTCCTGTCAGACAGTAGGGGAAGCTGTCAGTGCCCATTTTTCCTCTGCTCTCTTGGCCCAGGTTTCTGTGTTAATACAGGATTAGTATCCCGGCAGGAGAGAGTTGCCCTTAGGGTTATTTATGGACTAACTTTATATTAAAAACCACAACCCCTATAGCTTTCTATTGGATTCTGTCTGGGCTGTCTGTCAGATTACATGGTGTAAAAGGGGTAAAGCTGGGTAAAAGGAGTCCAGTCTCTGGGTTGTTAGGTCAGTCGTGTGTATCAGAAAGCCACACACACGTAGAGGTCTAAGGGGCCAGGCAGTTCATCACTGTAGCTCTATCATGTTTTCTGAGGTGAGGCAGGTGGTGGCATTGAGGACCAGGTGAGGCCATCTCTTAATCTTAAATCAGATTTACCTTAGCCTTGCCAAGGAGACCAACACACCTTAACCAGCCCCTGGTCAATGTCACCTCACCTGTGTAGATTTAGAGCCCGCCCAGGCCCTGCTGTCCTTGTTGGGGCAGCCAGGATGAGTAGATAGTCCTGGGTTCAGATGGGGCTGGATTACGATGCCAGCAGTCAGCCGTAACACAGGAGATCACCGCGGGTCCAGTCCAGGGGATTTGGTCTGATTGAATGTGTGGGACAGCGGCGGAGGGATTAGAAGATGGGGCTTAACGCTTACGCTGCTCTCACCAGGAAGAGCTTTGTCAGTCTCTCCTCTTCAGAGTGGGAGAGTCTGCTGTATGCCATGGCTGGCATATTGACGACCATGGGAAAGCGGAGAGTTTTTTGTGTTTAGGATCTGTAAGTGTTGGACTGAACTGTGAGCTTACTGCACTGTTCCTGTCACAGAAATGGAGAGAGTATTTTCTCTGTGCCATGGCTGGCAAGCTGACGACTGCGGGAGATTGGAGCGTTTATACACAGAGCCTATCTGAGTGCGTTTCTCTGTTGGACTGAACCATCATCTCTAGTCATCACTATGAAGGACCCATGCCGCGTATGCAGATTACGCCTCATTGGCAGCCAGTGCCGCTGGATCTTCAACCCGTCAGGCAAACGGCAGCTTCAGGTCATCCTGTCCCACGTGCTGGGGCGCCTGGTCGACCGCGACCCCGACAGCCAAGCATCAGAGTTCCTGTGCGGCAAGTGTGTGTTCACGCTGGAGCGCATAGTGCAGTGCGACGTACAGATCGGCAGGCTGCAGGAGGAGCATGCTGCCCAAGTGCAGCGGTTGCAGCAGGAAAGAGAGAATCTGAAGCAGTGTGTGGCCCACGTCTATGGACGCCACAACCCCCTGCCGGAGAGGCCCGACGTGGGGGAGGTGAGCACCATTATGACCCCCCTCTGGAGGTCCTCTGAAGGTGGAAGTCCCGATGAGTGCGGGGGAGATCAGTTTACGTCAGAAGGGCAGAGGAAGGAAGATGGAGGGGATGGGTGGGTGAGGCGCTCTGTGAGTATGGACCTCCTGGGTGGTCCAGTGGGAGCCGCAGGTCGGTCAAGCTCAGCCCACAGGAGGGTGCAGTCTGGTGGGAATCCCTGCCCGGAGAAGAACTCTGGGCTCCGCTCCCGGAGCATGATGTACCAGGACCTGGTCTACCGCAAAGGCACCCTCTCATCCCCCAGTTCCAGGTTCTGCTCAGCCTCGCTTCAGTCCCTGAACCCTGACCACACCCCTCATCAGACAGAACCCCTGGGCCCCCTGTCACAGAGACCCTGCAGAGAGTCAAAGATATCAGTGAGGGAATGCTCTCCTTCAGTGGGCCATACTACCACCAGAAACCAGAGAGTGCATTCCCCAGCCCAGCCTCCCATCTCCGACCTGCTGCAGCTGCTGCGCTCCATCCCCAGACGACCAATCCCAGGGACCCCCGGGAGCCGCATCCCCGTTCTGCGGAGGAAGCCCATGGTTGGACAGCCACTCCCCCCTGGAGCCCGACGCAGACGGAGAGAGGCTGAGTGGAAGTCGCTCCAGGACCTCACAGAGGAGTTTAATGATGGTTACATTCCTCTCAGAGCTGAGGTAGTCCAGTCCTCTCACCTCAGACCGATCCTCTGTAGAGAACTTGGAAGGCCATGGAAATGTAGCTTTAGACTGAATTTGGATAATTATTTGACTAAAAATGATCTACCAGTTGTGAGGTTGGATATCGTCGCAGTAAAAGGATCCATTTTTGTTGATAATGGAAAATAAAGTATACATGAATAAATGTATCAATAAAAGGGATTCACAGGTGTTCTCTGCCCCTGTGGCAGTTTTTCCTTCCCCTTTGATGTCCTATGTTCCTTTCTTAGCCAACTCATTCTCTTTGACTAATTTCCCAGAATTCTGTTTCCCTTCCCCAGGGTTTCACTGAGCAGCTGAATGAGGTGAGCAGGCTGGAGACAGCCCAGAGGCAGCTGAATGAGGAGATGAACCAGTTCAGAGCAATGAACCAGAACCTCTCCAAGACCCTGGAGGACATCCAGAATAACAACAAGGTGATTTGGGGGGAGGGAAGAAAATGGGTAGAAAATAGTTTTTGTTATTTGATATATATATTTATTAGAGGTCGATCAATTAGTCGGAATTGTATTTTTAATATATATATTTTAATTAGGGCCGTTTTCATAACAGATTTTGCCGTTTTAAAATATTTTTTACACCTTTAATTAACTAGGCAAGTCAGTTAAGAACACATTCTTAGTTTCAATGACAGCCTAGGAACAGTGGGTTAACTGCCTTGTTCAGGGGCAGAACGACAGATTTTTACCTTGTAAGCTCGGGGATTCGATCTTGCAAACATACGGTTAATTAGTCCAACGCTCTAACCACCTGCCTTACATTGCACTCCTCGAGCCCAGGTAGGAGCGAGGAGAGGGACGGAAGCTAAACTGTTACACTGGCAATACTCAAGTGCCTATAAAAACAACCAATAGTCAAAGGTTAATGAAATACAAATGGTATAGAGAGAAATAGTCCTATAATTCCTATAATAACTACAACCTAAAACTTGTTACCTGGGAATATTGAAGACTCATGTTAAAAGGAACCACCAGCTTTCATATGTTCTCATGTTCTGAGCAAGGAACTAAAACGTTAGCCTTTTTACATGGCACATATTGCACTTTCTTCTCCAACACTTTGTTTTTGCATTATTTAAACCAAATTGAACATGTTTAATTGAACATGTTTCATTATTTATTTGAGGCTAAATTGATTTTATTGATGTATTGTATTAAGTTAAAATAAGTGAATTCAATTTTGTTGTAATTGTCATTATTATAAATAAATAAAATTGTCCGATTTTAATCGGTATCGGCTTTTTTTGGTCCTCCAATAATCAGTATGGGCGTTGAAAAATCATAATCGGTCGACCTCGTATGTATGTATGTATGTATGTATGTATGTATGTATGTATGTATGTATGTATGTATGTATGTATGTATGTATGTCTACTGCTCCAAAAAATAAAGGGACTACTAAAATAACACATCCTAGATCTGAATGTATGAAATATTCTTATTGAATACTTTTTTCTTTACATAGTTGAATGTGCTGACAACAAAATCACACAAAAATTATCAATGGAAATCAAATGTATCAACTCATGGAGGTCTGGATTTGGAGTCACACTCAAAATTAAAGTGGAAAACCACACTACAGGCTGATCCAATTTTGATGTAATGTCCTTAAAACAAGTCAAAATGAGGCTCCGTAGTGCGTGTGTGTGTTGTCTCCACGTGCCTGTATGACCTCCCTACAATGCCTGGGCATGTGGCGGATGGTCTCCTGAGGGATCTCCTCCCAGACCTGGACTAAAGCATCCGCCAACTCCTGGACAGTCTGTGGTGCAACGTGGCGTTGGTGGATGGAGCGAGACATGATGTCCCAGATGTGCTTAATTGGGGAACGGGTGGGCCAGTCCATAGCATCAATGCCTTCCTCTTGCAGGAACTGCTGACACACTCCAGCCACATGAGGTCTAGCATTGTCTTGCATTAGGAGGAACCCAGGGCCAACCACACCAGCATATGGTCTCACAAGGGGTCTGAGGATCTCATCTCGGTACCTAATGGCAGTCAGGCTACCTCTGGCGAGCACATGGAGGGCTGTGCGATTTCCCCCCCTAAGAAATGCCACACCACACCATGACTGACCCACCGCCAAACCGGTCATGCTGGAGGCGGTTGCATGCAGCAGAACGTTCTCCACGGTGTCTCCAGACTCTGTCTCGTCTGTAACATGCTCAGTGTGAACCTGCTTTCATCTGTGAAGAGCACAGGGCGCCAGTGGTGAATTTGCCAATCTTGGTGTTCTCTGGCAAATGCCAAACGTCCTGCATGGTGTTGGGCTGTAAAGCACAACCCCCACCTGTGGACGTCGGGCCCTCAGACCACCCTCATGGAGTCTGTTTCTGACCGTTTGAGCAGACACATGCACATTTGTGGCCTGCTGGAGGTCATTTTGCAGGGCTCTGGCAGTGCTCCTCCTTGCACAAAGGCGGAGGTAGCGGTCCTGCTGCTGGGTTGTTGCCCTCCTCCACGTCTCCTGATGTACTGGCCTTACTCCTGGTAGCGCCTCCATGCTCTGGACACTACGCTGACAGACACAGCAAACCTTCTTGCCACAGCTCGCATTGATGTTCCATCCTGGATGAGCTGCACTACCTGAGCCACTTGTCTGGGTTGTAGACTCCGTCTCATGCTACCACTAGAGTGAAAGCATCGCCAGCATTCAAAAGTGACCAAAACATCAGCCAGGGAACTGAGAAGTGGTCTGTGGTCACCACCTGCAGAACCACTCCTTTATTGCTAATTGCCTATAATTTCCACCTGTTGTCTATTTCATTTGCACAACAGCATGTGAAATGTATTGACAATCAGTGTTGCTTCCTAAGTGGACAGTTTGATTTCACAGAAGTGTGATTGACTTTGAGTTACATTGTGTTGTTTAAGTGTTCCCTTTATTTTTTTGAGCAGTGTGTATATATATCTACACACACAGTACTAGTCAAATGTTTGGACTCCCCTACGCATTCCAGGGTTTTTCTTTAATTTTTAAAATATTTTTTACAGTGTAGAATAATAGTGAAAATATACATACATACCAGTAAATGTTTTCACCATGGAATTTTCACGATTTTGAAATGAATACAACTAGGCTATCCTTTCATGTTCTACAGAAATGGCTATGGGGTAGGAGCACATATTTTAGGGTGGATTCAGAATGTACCATTGTGATTAATCGAACACGTTGGAGGAAGATGAATTTACTGTCTCTTGTTTTGGCTACTTAATTATATGCAGTTTAGCATATGCTTTTATCTAAAGGGACTGTCAGTCATGTGTGCATACATTTTACATATGAGTGGCCCTGGGAATTAAACCCAGAATCTTGTCGAAGCAAGTGCCATTCTCTCACGACCTTCGCTATAGAGGACAGCAAGTGCCATTCTCTCACGACCTTAGCTATAGAGGACCACAAGTGACCACTTGTTATTTATTTTTTTGAACAGGTACTGTCTGGTAAGTTGGAGGAGACTGAGAACGAGCTGGGCTCGGAGAAGAAGAATGCTCTGAAACGAGACAAAACCATCCAGGGACTCAGTCTGGTGCTCAAAGAAAAGGAAAAAGAGGTGCGGTTGATTAGATAATATTCACACTAATAAATGTTGATATTTGATAAAATACTGCTGTAACCAACTATTGTTGCCCACTAAAAAATATATCACCTCATATACTATGCCATCTCTGTGCTGCGCAGACTGAGGGCTTATATAACATTGTCACACCAACACGTCTGTCTCTGTCTGTGTGTTCCAGATTGAAGAGCTGTGCCATGAGATTGAGGACAGGGACGAGGCATTAGCCAAAGCCAGGGAGGCAGCGCACAAAGCCCAGCTCCAGAAATACCAGGCAAGTCAGATCAGACACAGCATTAGCTGCGTTCCAGGCCCAATACATCAGTCGTGCTGCATGCATCAACCAATGGCTGTGTGCTACGTCATTCACTGCGCAGTCGGGCATGGAAGTGCTATGTCATGTGATGTTATTCGCGAAACACCATTTAAGGTATTGTGAAATCTGGCAGGCAGCTGCAGTGTGTGTATCTACTCTGCTTTAGGGCTGTAATGTCTATCTGTGCGTGTTTGCCAGCGGTCACATCAATACAGACTTCTGGGTTGCACACACATGCATTCAAAATACAAAAATACGTCTCCTGCTTCTCTAACTCTATCCATATTCATGCTTTCCCCCCAGGGTGCGGAAGAGCACCAGTCTCTGCTGATGGAGAAGCAGGCGGAGCTGTCCCAGCTCCAGGGCGAGCACCACACCAAGCGGCTGGAGGCGCAGAAGCTGCAGCGCTCCCTGGGCAGGAGGGAGCAGGAGCTGGCTGATCTGCAGCAGGCCAAGGAGCAGCTGGAGCAGGAGCTAGAGGAGCTGCAGCAGCAGAGGAAGAAGGGGGACAAAGCTCTTAATGTAAGGCCACAGGAGGAATATCTATTGTTTTCCTGGGAATTGCCAGGATACTTAGGTGCTGATAATATATCTATTGTGTTTCTCAAGATTCTATCTGTTTTGTGATTCGAAACTGAGATTTTATTGTGATTTGTAGCAGTGTGTAAATATTAACAAATAAATGAAGGAAATTAAGAAATGTATTAGAATGCTGGAAGTGAGTGTTGGAATTCAACAAATAACTTTGCAAATGGCAACCGTTGGTCGAGTACCAGAGTTAGAGGCTACAAAATAGGTTTTAGATTCCTATGCAATGTTCTACAAATAAGACCTGTCAGTTTTGTCCTATTATTTTTGGTGTAAGTTTGGTTGAACAGTATAAAGCAATGCAATCAGAATGGAGAAAGCCCATTTAATAAAACCACTTATGATTAATTCGTTGCCATCCTAGGGTCATGCACTACTACATGAAGCATATTTAGAACTTTTGTTATTCAGAAGTGTCAAAAATGAGAAAATACTGTGATATGATATTTTCGCCATATTGCCCAGTCCTACTTCGTTGTGTGGAAAAGCTTTGATATGGGCAAGCTGGGAGCAGGTATAGAAGCTGTCCTATTTAACCCATTCTGTAGGTTTACTATGGCTGCTTGTTTTACTACCATGTAACTATGTGGTTTTACCCGTGCATAATAGAAGGCAGAATATATTCCCTAAAGCCATCCATTTTCCCTAAAGTTGAGGGTAACTTATTGTCTGGGCTTTTGCTAAACCACATGACCCAACCAGGAATTAACTCTTGACCCTTTTTTGGTTGAGAAGACGTTGAAAAGACGTATTTTCAATGTATTGTGCTTACTGGGTAAACTATCTACGCCATGCAGGAGATGCAGAACCAGCTAAAGAAGCTTAACGGGGAGCTGGGCGAGAGGGAAAGCAGTCTGGAGCAGCAGTACCAGGAGCAGCTGGAGCAGACAAAGAGGAGGCTGCAGAGTCACGAGGTCACCATCCAGCGCCTTACCACCTGCCTGGCCGACAAGGAGCAGCAGCTACAGGTAGATAGTCTGAGAGCTCGAGAAACTAAAAGGGAAACCATAGAAATATAATCTATAGAAGGTGGTTTAGAGTATCAAACACTAGCAATTTAGTGAGGCCTGTTCTATATATTCCTTTTCTATGGAACTAGGTAAATATGGTGTACTAGCACCATACTAGCAATTCTGTGAAGGGAGTAGTACACAGCGTTGTATGAGATCTTCAGTTTCTTGGCATTTTCTCGCATGGAATAGTCTTCATTTCTCAGAACAAGAATAGACTGACGAGTTTCAGAAGAAATTGTTTGTTTCTGGCCATTTTGAGCCTGTAATCGAACCCAGAAAAGCTGATGCTCCAGATACTCAACTAAGTCTCTAAAAAATGCCAGTTTTATTACTTTTTTAAATCCGCACAGCAGTTTTCAGCTGTGCTAATATAATTCAGCTGTGCTAACATAATGCAGCTGTGCTAACATAATTCAGCTGTGCTAACATAATTCAGCTGTGCTAACATAATTCAGCTGTGCTAACATAATGCAGCTGTGCTAACATAATGCAGCTGTGCTAACATAATGCAGCTGTGCTAACATAATGCAGCTGTGCTAACATAATGCAGCTGTGCTAACATAATTCAGCTGTGCTAACATAATGCAAAATGGTTTTCTAATGATCAATTATCCTTTTAAAATGCTAAACTTGGATTAGCTAACACAATGTACCATTGGAACACAGAAGTGATGGTTGCTGATAATGGAACTCTGTACGCCTATGTACATATTCCATTAAAAAATCTGCAGTTTTCAGCTACAAGAATCATTTACAACATTAACAATCTCTACACTGTATTTCTGATCAAGATGATGGTATTTTAATGGTAAAAAAATGTGCTTTTCTTTCAAAACAAGGACATTTTTAAGTGACCCCAAACTTCTGAACGGTAGTGTGTATATATGAAAATGTATGCGCTCTACTATAAGTCACTGGATAAGAGATGTCTGCTAAATGACTAAAATGTAAAAATATAGCACGGGAACTGGGAAAAACTGTTTGTTCGTTTTTTCTTCTGTCCCTCTATTCGATCTTGTTCTTTCTCTTGCTGTTGCTTTTTTCCCTATTTTCTCTGTCTGCCTCCTCTCTCTCTATTCTCCCTCTATCAGGAGTACATGAACATGATGAGAGACATGGAGCAGAGCAGAAGTCCTGAGGAAAGTGACACTATGCTTTCAAAGCTGCGAGAACGACTGAAAGAAAAAGAAAAGGCTCTGGAGGTGGGCTTTCTATCAATGTTTGAAATGTAAAATATTTCTCGCTCTCTCTCAGATCAATTGCTTTATTGGCATGATGTAAAAATGTACATATTGCCAAAGTGTACTTTGGAAATGGAATGATTTAATGAACAACGTCATTAAAATTGAAGATTGCCCTGAACAAGATGTCGATCTTTCTCTCTCGCTCTGATCTGATGAACATTGTATGCCTTTGGTCTTTTAATTTCAATATTCCGTATGGCTCCTCCACAGCAAGCGCTGGATGAGAAGTTTTCAGCTCTAGAAGAGAAAGACAACGAGATCCACCAGCTGCGTCTGTCACTCAGGGAGAAGGAGAGAGACCTGGAGAGACTCAACAACCTGCTGTCTCACAATGAGGACACCATCAACGTAAGGGACCATGATCACCCCACCAGCATTGGAGTCAATTCCATTTCAATTCAGTCAGTTTAGTTAGTCAACAAAAATGTCAACTCCTCCAATTTCCCTCATTGAGGAGAATTTAATTTTCAATTTACTTACTAAATTGACTGAATTGAAATGGAATTGACACCAACCCTGCATATCATATTGAATTAAGTCACACACTACCTCCTATATGGAGTTGCAAGGACTGCTAGGGTAAACATCATGTTGGTCTCTCACTCTCAATTGCTCCCTGCAGAGTTTTGACGCGTTGATCAAGGAGAAGGACGTGGAGCTGCAGCACCTTGCCAACACTATGAAGAACTTGCAGCGTGCCAAGCAGGATGTGGAGGACAACCTGAACCGAGCCTGCAGGGAGAAGGACTCCATCATCAGTCAGCTGCAGCTGTCCCTGGAGGGCAAGACCAAGGACATGGAGGTAGGAAGACGCATAAGGAGAAAGTAAATCCCATGTATTACTAGCTGACACTCACAAAATATTACCTGAATTTAAAGACTCTTTTAACACAGGCATCAATACTCACAAAACAGTGACATCATTCACCAAACACGCTGTCGTTCAATGATATATTGATTTGATATAATATTGACCTAGTATATCTTGCAAAAGAGGTTAATCCCAGAAGGATAAAGTTGGATGAGTAAACATGACTCTGTCTGTGTGTGTAGGCGATGGCAAGTGCCCTGCTGAGCCAGTCCCAGTCTCAGGCCCGTGACCTTGCAGAGCAGATGGGTCAGAGGTTAAAGGTGGCAGAGGCCATGCTGGTGGACGCGGTCAAGGCCCGTGAGAGGCTGGTGGCAGACAACGAGAGCGCCGTGGAGGGCCTGCTGGCCACAATCGGCAGCAAGGACCAGCTTCTCAAGGTACACACATGCACACTGGAGGCACTTTTACTGGTTGATTTATTGTGATGAGAAAGTCTCTGTCTAACAACATCCACACTCACATTCTATTTGTCTTAACCTTGTAATATTTTTACAGGAGGGTTAGTGTTTATGATCTCTCATGTTTTCTCTCCCTCCAGGAGTCAGCAGAGCACTATAACAGGACACTGTCTGAGCGCATCCAGGAGATCGAGGAGCTGAGGCGACAGCTGTGTACCCGGCAGCAGCAGCTGGCCTCCGCTGAGAAACTTAGTTCCACTGCAACACAGGAGGGTTACCTGGAGATGGCCAAGCTCAGGGCCCTGCTGACCGAGAAGGAATCCATCATCATTGTGAGTTTGGACAGAGTTATTTGGATTGGTGCAGAGTACGCTACTATTTTGTGATTTTGATAGTTTAGGATTTAAATCATGGCTGGCTACAATATGTGCAGCATTTTGCTCCTGCCCAGCTCTAACGCACCTCACAAGTAAAAAAGAAAAAAAGAAGGAAAAAAGTATAGTTTTGTTAATGTTGGGCTTGAATAAAACCTGCACATTGGCCATCCTTGATTTGTCTTGGTAGAACAACGTTGAATAAAGTTAATGGCAAGGTTATGAGAGCCGGTGTGTTTAGATTTTGATTTCCTCTGCCAGAAACTTCTGGAGCGCGGCCGGGAGAGGGACCAGTTCCTGGCTGAGTTGAGGCAGAAGGAACCTGCACCGTCCCAGGTGCTGGAGCTCAGACAGACAATCCAGTTGCTGCAGGAGAGACTGGAGGAGAGGGAAGGTGAGAGGCTTTACCTCTTAAAGCTGCAAGCTGTGCTGAACAGTTTGACATACCAATGAACAAAACCGCAGTTGGCCGAAGTACAAACTGTCTTTGTCCACCAACACCCTGACCCCACTAATGTCCTCTACTGGTTTTGTTCCCTCTGTAGGTGACCTCTCCAAGAGGAACAACAACGAAGACAGCATGGAGAAGGTCCCTCTCAAGAAGACAGTGGTCATCCTGAAGAAGGAGTTGGCTCAGAAGACTGAGGCTCTCAACAAGTCTCTGAAGAGGGAGAATGAGCTCAAGGTGAGAACAGTCATACTGCAGCTGATTCAAATCCCTGAGCCAGCAAGGTGGGAAAAAAATCTGCCGTTCTGCCCTTGAGCAAGGCACTTAACCCCCAACAACAACTGCTTCCCGGGCGCCGATGACATGGGTGTCCCATTGTTCTCCTGTGTTCCAGATGTCCCTGGCTGATCTCCAGTCAGTGTTGTCTGAGCTGGAGGGGCGTATCGAGGGCCAGGCGGCCAGCATAGACTCCCTCACCACCACCCTGGAGACCAAAGACGAGATTATAAACGTGAGTGGGATGGCCAGTGGTCTCCTCACACACGGCTACTAATCTACACAGACACTCATGTACACACACTCAAGCAGGCTCAGGAGGTTACCTGGTGCCATCTGGTTTCATAGGTAGCTTGCACAGGGTTAACCTGGCTGTCCTTGAACTGATTTTGGCCATCACCACCTGTACTACCTCTTGAGCATGGCTCAGTTATAAATAATATATTGCAGTCATTGTAAATTCCAAAAGGAAATTAACACATCTGAGCGATACTTTCACTTCAATACATTCATTTTTTAAAACTCCTTCGAGGGCACTTTTTTCATTTGCTATAACTAGTTTGACGTCAGAGTCTCTCTGCTTTGTATATGCTGACAGGACCTCCACCAGCGTCTGGGACAGAGAGGGGACAGTCAGACCCAGGAGCCCCAGGATCAGGCTGCTGAAGCCAGGGTGGCGCACTCGCTCCCTGGCCTCCCTCAGCGGGAGAGGACCATCATCGGTGGTGACAGCCAACAAGAGGTAGCACCACGCAAAAGCAAGCCCTGCCTGAAACGTATTTATGAGCTGTAGTGTGCCATCTATCTTCAGAAGAATGGCCATGTCTGAATGTACCATAGTCGAGTGTTACATCAAAAATCAATAAAGTCACAACCTTTTGTGATGTCTGGTTTAATTGTGTGAAAATAAAGTGTTCAACAACACAAAGTCAGACTCAAAGGCAAACTCTTTGGTCTGCATGTCAAAAACAGTCCAGCATGAGAATAAACTCACCGTGACCTGGGTCCTGTTCATTAGGCACCAAAACTGACTGACACATGGCGGGACTACCTGGACCTGTCCAATAACGATCACTCATTTTCCATTTCGAAACGTTTTAAAACGACTCCCATTGCATGCACAATGAATATGACCCTTGTATAGCAACTGATTGAGTGGCATCTGACCTTTGACCTGTGCCCCCCTTCCTCCCCAGGTCCTGCCCTTGTTGGCTGACCTGCAGGTGGAGCACCGCTCTTTGAACCGTGCCCTGAGGGCCGAGCAGCAGCTCTACTCCAGCTTGGTTCGCACCGTCAAAGAACAGGACAGGTATCTGGACGATTATCAGATTGGATTAAATCCACATATTGCCATGTAATTGAAATAGCCTTACCAAAGACCTTTTTTATATGCTTTGGTTGGTGTGGCATTCAAAGATGTTTCTTTTTTTTGTTGCAATACCCGGTGTCTCCATAGACAGATATTGTCTACTGGTACACCGTGTACATAGCCACGTTATCGTTACTCATTGTGTCACTCATTTATTCCTCATGTTGTTATTGTTCTATTATAAAAATTTTAAAAAATCTGTATCGTTGAGAAGGGTCCACAAGTAATAATTTCACTGTTAGTCTACACCTGTTTACGAAGCATGTGACACATACAATTAGATTTGTCTACTTGTGTGTGTATATGTGGAATAGTAATTCATACATTGTGTGTTTTGCAGTGCCCAGCGTCTTCACGCCCTCCAGATGGAGCTGACAGCGGTGACGCTCCTCAGACAGCAGCTGGAAGAAGGGATCCGGAGCAACGAGGAGCTCAGAGAAGACCTGGAAAGAGAGATCGCCAGAACCAAGCTCTCAAAAGAAGGTGCAGTAGTAGTACACAGAAGAGGAGGGGGAGACTAGAGAGATGGAACTAAGGGCACAGAGGAGGGGGAGACTAGAGAGATGGAACTAGGAAGGGCACAGAGGAGGGGGAGACTAGAGAGAGGAAGGGCACAGAGGAGGGGGATACTAGAGAGATGGAACTAGGAAGGGCACAGAGAAGGGGGAGACTAGAGAGATGGAACTAGGAAGGGCACAGAGGAGGGGGAGACAAGGGAGGAAAGAATGAGAGGGAGGAGGGGGTTCTGATCCTTTGTTTCCTGAACTAGACAGCTGGCTGAAGCTGAAGGAACAATGTCTATATTGAGTTGAGGAAGTAGAGACCAACTATATTATTTAAAATGTTCAACACTAACATTTTATTCATAGTATAACTTCCTATTAAAGTACCATCTTAGAAAGAGAGAGGCACACACATGCATGCTATCAACCATTGTCAGTTTGGTCGCTACATGTTCTAACACTGCCTGGTGTTGCCACGCCTGCTGTCCACCTGGTCATTTTTTCATCTGTTTGCTGTCTTCTGTTCACTGTCATCTTCATCATCAGCATCCTCCCCATCTGCATGTCTAAAACAAGACTGCAATGGTCTGTTTTTTTTTCTCTAATCTGTTAATGTCCCCATTGGCACCTCCCTATAAACTCATCCTCTCACCTGGAAAGTCATTTCCTTTGTCCTGGTTGAGCTACTCTGCACAATAAAACATAATGCATGTGTTTCTGTCCGTCTGTCTTCCTCACTTCCAGCTTACATTTACTCATTTGCTTATCTTCTACTTTTGTTTTTGTTTATCCATTAAAAATCTGTCTGTCTCGTTGCATTACTTCACTCGCATATCACATGAAATCATTGTCACGTATCCAATGTCTGCTCTATTAGAAACATAGCAGTTAGTACCCACACACTCTTATCAAGCCATCTGTAAGCTGTTTCAATTACAGCCTACAGGGTTGGGGCAGTTACAGAGAACCTCTCTGTGGCTGCTTCCCTGCTCTCTACCCTTCTTCCAAAGTGTGCACTTGCTTGAGAAGCGTGCATTCGTTTCAAGCATATTACCGACGTTGTTTACAAAACATAAGCAGGTCGATAAAATCATCCTACATGCTGAACTGAATTCAACGACATAGAGTGATGGAATGTCACTGTTTAGTAGTGCAATGCTTCAGTGGCTGCAGTGTTAGGACACATACCAACATAGAATCTTGATTGATGAGGCCAGGTGCCAGTGAGAGAGCTCTGTATAGGTGTGACCGTCTGAACTTGATTTATTCATCTATGGTGCAGCCTGTGTGTGTGCGTGCGCCCATCTGCCTTCCAGTTCATACCATTCCTCCCCTATAAAGAGAGCCAGCTATATAAATATAGGTAAGATGCCTTGGGCTCGTATTCAATGCTGCTCGGTAGAGGGAATTGCTCTTTATAGTGGCTTTATATTTATACGGGGCGGCAGGTAGCCTAGTGGTTAGAGCGTTGGCTCAGTAACCGAAAGGCTGCTAGATCGAATCCCGAAGCTGACAAGGTCAAAATCTGTCATTCTACCCATGAACAAGGCAGACCCACTGTTCCTAGGCGTTATTGTAAATAAGAATTTGTTCTTAACTGACATGCCAAGTTAAATATAAAATACAGAAAAAAATACAAACAATTTCATTGATTTTACGGGAAATCAGATTTTACATATGAGGAAATCAGTCAATTTAAATGAATGAATTGGGCCCTAATCTATGGATTTCACATGACTGGGATACAGATATGCAATCTGTTGGTCACAAAAAATGGGCCTCAGGATCTTGTCATGGTACATTCGCATTGCCATCGATAAAATACAATTGTTTTCGTTGTCCGTAGCTTATGCCTGCCCATACCGTAACCCCGCCGCCACCATGGGGCACTGTACACACCGTTGAAATCATCAAACTGCCCACACGACGCTCTACACTTGGTCTGTGGTTGTGAGGCCAGTTGGACGTACTGCCAAATTCTCTAAAACAACACGTGGCTTATGGTAGAGAAATTAACATTCACTTATCTGGCAACAGCTCTGGTGGACATTCCTGTAGTCAGCATGCCAATTGTACACTCCCTCAACTTGAGACATCTGTGACCTTGTGTTGTGACAAAACTGCATGTTTTAGTGGCCTTTTATTGTCCCCAGCACAAGGTGCACCTGTGCAATGGTCATGCTGTTTAATCAGCTTCTTGATATGCCACACCTGTCAGATGGATGGATTATATTGGCAAAAGAGAAATGCTCACTAACAGCAATGTAAACAAATTTGTGCTCAATTTGAGATAAATAAGCTTTTTGTGTATATGGAACATTTCTGGGATCTTTTATTTCAGCTTATGAAACATGGGACCAACACTTTACTTATTGCGTTTTATATTTTTGTTCAGTATAGGATACATTTTATTTTGTCCATTATTTATATTTTATACCACAGCAGTGTTGAATAATTTATTTTTGGCTAGGAGGGCATTCTAGAATGGAAATGATATTGGGACACCTTGCAATCATGACATGATATGCACCTACACATGCAGACCGTACTTGCTATGAAGTTACAGAAAGCTAAAGCAACAACTACACAAACTGAAATTGGATACATTGTAAGAGTGACTTGTACGTACACTGAATGTACAAAACATTAAGAACACCTGCTCTGTCCATGAGACTGAACAGGTAAATACAGGTTTTTCACCTGGATGATCCTTTTCTTGATGTTAAATCCACTTTAAGTCAGTGTAGATGAAGGGGAGGAGACGGGTTAAAGAAGGGTGTTCAAGCCTTTAGACATGGATTGTGTGTGTGCCATTCAGAGGGTGAATGGGCAAGACCAAATATTTAAGTGCCTTTGAACAGGGTATGTTAGTAGGTGCCAGTTGACCGGTTTGTGTCAAGAACGGCAACGCTGCTGTGCTTTTCACGCTCAACAGTTTCCTGTGTGTATCCAGAATGGTCCACCACCCAAACGACATCCAGGCAACTTGACACAACTGTAGGAAGCATTCGAGTCAACATGGGCCAGCATCCCTGTGGAACGCTCCGACATCTTGTAGAGTCTATGTTCTGAGGGCAAAAGGGAGGGGTGCAACTCAATATTAGGAAGGTGTTCCTAATGTTAGATATTCACTGAGTATTCCAATCTAGGTGGTTGAATTCAGTACCGCATGTAGAATGATTTGAATGAACCTGTGTGTATAATAGAATGTAAACAACATGGGTGCACTTGACGCGTTGTTCCATGGACTCTTTCCTTATGTAACTCTACATGCAGTGACCCAAACCCCAGGCTGTTGAGTGTTGATATGTCTGTTCTATGCATAGTTCACCTGTGCATAAGGTTTTTATTCATGCTCGATTATGTGATCTTGATAAACGCAAACTAAATATACACTTCCAAACGTAACATAGGAACTGGAAAGGGCAGAAGCTAATGTGTGTTGCTCCCAGAGGTGATCTTAAATGAAGTGTGGTGACCCAACATACAAGAAGAACCGAAGCTTTACTAAAGATCACATTTTGGAGTAGCAAACAGTGAGCATATTTCTTATTTTTTTCAAGTGTTTCACCCCACTTTCTGAGTAGATTCAGTAGATAGTGTTTTATTCATCTTGTCTTGGTCTCTCGAACTAGGAATCGTGGGTTGCAGCCAGTCACTCTTTGCAGTTAAATAAAGACTCGGTTATGGTTAGAAATAGGACTTTTAGTGGACCAAGAACATTCACATTGCTTTAAGATGGGACACATTGTAAAAACATCTGCGGTGTATTCATTAGCACACATCGTAGAAAAACGTTTTAAGATGTTGTAAAGTCCAGGCAGTCCCTGCCTGTTTTAGTCCTTATTCTTCCGTTTGGTACCTAAACACCCTTAGCAGAGTTGCCAACTACCGGATGTATCCGGTTTACATGAATACAGCTAATTCAACCTAGCTTCCTTTTCCACCTAAAACTGGGTGTGGGAACTCTGCTCAGTCGTTTTCTTTTACGCCTGCTACATTAGTGCCTAAAGAACACCCTGGTCCTCCGTCTCTCTAACCCAATCATGTCTCTGCAGGGCGCGAGGGCCAGGGCCACGTTGACCCCAGGGAGCTGCAGAGTGTCAGGCATCAGCTGGAGGACACCCAGCGCTGGAACGCCTCCCTGCAGGCCCGCCTCGGAGTCATCAAGAACCGCGGGGGAGGGGTGGGTGCCGCCAATGACACCGGTGAGAACCAGAATACTGTGCTATCGCATCATCACAAGCCCTGACGATGTCTCAGCACATTGACAAGGACAGTAGAGCCGGGATGGGAAACTCGAGGACTCGAGGAGAAGCTTGAAATGCAGGGTCTCTTTAGAGTGCACAACCCTGGGTTCCTTGGTGTTAGTCAGTCACAGACTTAAATGAGTGTTCCTTTTAAATATAAAGTGGCGCATACCTGAAGTTAAAGTGCAGTCTGTATATTGGTAGTAAGTAACTCCTCTGTTCCAGCTGACACCCTGGGTAGTTTCATGGCAGACCAGACGTCCTACATGAGTATCTGTGTAGGAGAGGGGGAGGGCCTGGACCATCTGTCTGTAGAGGAGCTCCGACAGAAGGTCAGCTTTTACTTCACTGCATTATACTTCATATGTCATATTTGATTCATACGTAATGTTATTTTATTTATACATTATCATACCTCTTTCCTTTAAATAATGTATTTTTATTCTGGCATCGAGCCGACGAGCTAAACTGGAGGGAAACCGTTTTTATTGTTTCTAAGTATCCAATGCTAGTGGTTAATGCAAGGTGTACATCACTACTGATGAATTGTATCTCCTGTAGGTGATGGAGCTGCAGGACTATGTCAGTAGACTGCTGGCTGTGAATGAGGACCTGCAGAGGACGCTCTCATTGACTGAGGGCTCAGACCACAATCTATCACAAAGCAGCTCTGGGAAAGAGGTATGTCCAATTTCAAATCAACCCATTTGAGACTATGAAAAAAATCTAAGACATACACACGAGTGCAGATTCATTAGCGTCATGGTTGTACCATTTACTACAGCGAAATCGTCTGGCTTCTAGCCCAACCAGGTCAAAATTACTCACCCACATTTCAGTGGGACGCTGGGATCACATTTTACATTCAAAAACCATTTCGTGGGCCGTTCAAAAAGTACTTGCGAGTCGAGCCTCTCTACCATTTGTTTACACTTTGTTCAAGCATGTTAGCCCTTTGACTAACTAGCTAACAACCAGGTAACTTCAGCAGTATATCCAAACATCTGGTGGCACAGAAGGAAAGGAACGGGGATATCTTCTTCAGGAGATCAATGAATGAACTACAGATCTCTTGCATGTCTTCATCACAAACCTGACATTTCTAAAGAGACTGTTTAAAATGTTCAAAGTAATGCATCTCAATGGGAAAATAGTGCTTTGTAGAAATCTAATATTCCACAAATGACTAAATTCATTGACCGGTATTCGGATCAACATTTTAGCTTATATAATAAACATATTTACAGCATTACATATTAGTTTCTAGGGCAATATGTGCTTTAAAAGCAGCTAGAATGCATCCAGGCCCAATACAGGCTGTATCTCAATCAATAAATATATTCTGGTGCTCCTACATTTCATGTGGCACATTTTAATTTAGAGCCCTGGGCACAGCTTCATTCTAATCCTCCCCCCTAACCTCTTACTGATCTAACCTTTGACCCTGAACCCTCACTGATGTATGTTAGTTTGTTCTGTCTCCTTACCAAACACTTTTACATCTGCAGTACTGTATCCTATATCTGTTTTACCTCTTAACTAATGCATTATGTCTCTGTAGTATACAGCATTTACCATCTCTTTCCACCCCTCCTAACTCCGTATCTGTTCTTTCTTATGTGTCCCATGAAACAGTCTTTTCTTACCCCATGCCACATTAAGACACGTCGCTGTCACGCCATTCTGCCTTTGCTGTGGTGCCGTGTTGTCTTATGAATTCTGTTCCCTCATTGCATTTTTTTTTCCGTTACAAAGCCATGTGTCACATACGCCTCCCATCCCATTACTATAGCAGCATCTAGAGCGGAGACAGGAGAAAAAGTCACCGCACAGTGACAGAGTCCACAGTGACTCTGGCAAGGACAGAGGGAGCCAGACGGACAGCGGCCTTGGACAGGTAGGCAGGGCTGATTTAAAGATTGGTGATAAGGAAAATATATGTTGAGTTCTTTTATGCATCCTAAAGAACCATAGCAATTAGAGCACATTAAATATGTGTTGTGGGTATGTTTTTCCTAATCTGAGGAGTTCCTTGGAATTTTGACGTGAGAAAGTATACATTGAGCATTGTGCACCATACCACGTACAGTACTTCTCAAACACTCTGAAAAATTCCCTTTCAGGTGGTAGATGGAAGGCTGAATGACGGCCACCAATCTGCTGATGTGACTGTGAGCAGTACCCTGGCCCAGATCCAGAGAGGGATATGGCCTCCCTGGTCTTCCAAAGCCACCAGTGAGAGCCAGTCACAGAGCAGCCAGCAGGGAGAGGTGGAGAGGGACAGAAACTGGGAGCAGCTTTGTTCTCTTCTGTCTGACTGTGGGGCCTTATCAGTCAACCACCTCAGGTGAGTCACCTTCATCTTCTATCCAATTCCTGTGCTTTAAGGGGGGTGGGTACATTTTCATAAGGAGGAGGAGGAAAGCGATTGTGCTTTTCCACTAATAATTATGTGTGTTTAGGGAGGAGCTACAGAGGTTGCGGTCAGAGAATGTGGACCTGAGGGGTCAATTAAAGGAGGAGAAATCCAAGGAGTCCAAGGAGAGCGCCGACACCTTGGGCGACATCGGCGACGCACAGGGCGACCTCCGCAAGACATTGGAGAGGCTGAGGTCAGAGGCAAAAGGTCACCGCAAGATTATCCAGTTGCTGAAGGAGCAGCTGGAGAGGACTGAAGCGGTGGTGGACGTAGAGACCCTGTCGGATAGTCAGCCGGACATGATGGTGACGATGACCCAGGAGATGGAGAGGCTGCGTTTGGAGCAGGAGGGAGGAGCTCATGGTAGAGAGAAACTGCTTGAAGGAGAAGAGAGGGGGAAAGCACAGGGTCATTCCACACAGGGGAACAGCCACACACAGCCTGCCAAGGGACATTCATATCGCATAGCAAGACATGGGGTAAGTACTGGCAACGAAATGAGAAAGAAACATGAAGCAAAGAGGAGACTTGCACACATTTTAATATTCCTGCTCTGCTGTTTGTTTCTGTATTGCAGGCTGGTGTCAAATCTCGCCTGCCCGTCCCCGTGAGACACAACAAAACAGACACTGCTGGCAGCAGGGAGTCGGTAAACCAGGCGTCAGACGAGGTCTCCTCTCAGATGTTCAGAGAAGTACTACATCAACTAGGCCTGGAAGACCACTGTGACCAGCAAACGTCAGACTCTGACTCCCACAGCTCTCCTAGAGCCACCCAGCACTGCAGCCCAGGCTCTAACCAAAGCAGCACCACTAGGGGGACTATCAGACAGGGCCTGGAGACTGAGTTCCTCCGAGCTCAGGCCCCCACCGACGCCGAACTCCTATCCCAGTTGGAGCTCCTCCACCAGGAGTGCCAGGACAAGGAGCAGCTGATAGACCGTCTGGAGGAGCAGATGGCCGAGTGGGATGAACTTCAAGCCCAGCTCCGGGAGAAAGACCGGCTCAACTGTCATTATATGGAAGCCCTGCAGGCCGCCGAGTCCACCATCACTTATCTTACAGCCTGCAATCTGGACAGAAACAGCCAGGGTGGAGTACTAGGCTCTGGTTCAGAGTACAAACTCCAGAGACAATGCATTGAGCTCCAGAAAGCCCTTGAGGAGAAAGAGGGACTCAACACCCAGCTGGTGGAGTGCCTCAACATGGTTGAGGTGGCCATTGCCTCACTCCCCGGCACCTCGTCATCCGCCAATGCCCTGGACGGTCATTTGGACCCCCAGGAGCTGTGCGTGAGGCTGGAGGCGGCCTTACGGCAGGTCAGTGCTTCTCTTGACCCTCTGGTCCTGAAAACCTCAGTTCCAGGGCCTTCAGGGTACCCCCTGGGCCTCAACGTGGAGCTGCAGCAGCAAGCGGACTCCCTGCAGGAGGCGCTGTGGGAGCAGAGCCGGCTGAACGTCGAGCTGCAGGAGAGGCTGAGGTCAGCTGAGGAGGCTGTCGCAGCACAGCAGGGCACTGCCAACACTGCCCCCGCAGGCCTGGAGGGAAATTACGGCAGGCAGCCAGAGGAAGACCAGAATGAGATTCCGAGAGGGAATGAAACAAAGGAACAGAGAGGTTGGGGAAAACATCATGGAAGAAGCAAGTTTGCGTCCGATATGAAGAGCAGCCTAGGATCTGAGCAGGTTGCCAAGCATCTCTCAGAGTGTCTCAGAGCAGCCGAGTCGGCCATAGGCTCACTCACAGCTCACTGTACCAACACGAGCACTAGCACCTCTACCACGACCAGAGCAGCTCAAACCAGCTCTGACTTACAACATCAGCTAGACAGACTACAGAGAACTCTACAGGAGAGAGAAGCATTGGACGACCTGGGCTCCACTGAACCCACCCACCAACAGACCAGTGAGAACCCCACACGACACACCACCCCTGGGGCTGAAACCCCCTCTCCCCTAGAACTCCACCATAACATCTGCCTCCTCCAGAAGGCCTTCTACGACCTGCAGGAGGAGAGGGGACGCAGGGAGAGGGAAGCCAAGACGATGGAGCCTGGAGCTTGGGTACCACCACAAGATGTCCAGGCCCAGCTGGAAAGCCTTCAGAAGGCTTTGAAGGAGAGGAAGAGGGCCTGTAAGAGCCTTGAGGAGAAGCTGGCCACGGCTCAGTCCATCATAGCTCTGCAGAACTCCTCCAAGAAGACCAGTCATGTAGCAACACAGAGAGGTAAGGGAACAATAATTGAGGTGAAATTGTTGATAAGATTCATACATACATTTAAAAATGACATACCTTCCTACTATTTCTTATATGGCCCTTCGAGCCGGATCTGTTGGCTACTTTGTTTTTCAAGATTAATTTAAAGCACAGATCTAGACTGAACAACACAACGTCAGGAATTTGGAATCAGCTTTTTGTTTGAAAATGTTTGTCTTGACATACGTTTTTAGAGGAATGTGTGCAACCTGCACTTTGCTGAGCTGTGTTTTTATAAATGCGCATAGACCTCTATTGCAAGAAGTGCATGTACTGGTGTGTCGAGCATGACAGCCAAGCCTTTCGGTTACTGTTATTGATGCACTAAAGGGAGCTTTGCATAGCATGACAACGAATGACAGTGACTGGCTCTGTGTAGAATTAAACTACTGCCTGTGTGATTCAATTGTTACATCAAATGTTAACGTTTGACGACACAATCCAAATGCAATGATGACATCACACCCTCGGCATCTGATCAAGCCGAAAGAGAGAGAATCTGAATCTTCTCTTGTTAATCCCTGCCTGCCTGGGTGTTGCCTCTAGCGCCCCCTCTGGAGCAGGAAGACAAGGGCGTGCAGGTGGACCTGCAAGACCTGGGTTACGAAACCAGTGGCAAGAGTGAGGCCGAGGTGGATAGGGAGGAGAGCAGTAGCACAGGTAGACGACCATGTCTGTCTGTCGAGTGGACACTAATAATCACAGTGGTGGAGTGGCGTCTGCTGCATGAGGAATGAAAACACTGGGCTGTAAGACTGTTTGATAATAACACCACTGTGCTTTTCTGGTCTGATAGTCACACATCGTCTGGGTGCGTTCTCGATAGTCTAAAGTGGCTTCCTTTCCTCTCCTTCATCTGCTCTGACATAAAAAGGACTGGACAGATGAAAGCAGCTCCCGGGCATCCGCCATTTTTCTCTAGCCTGTGTTTTCAGGTCAGTGCAGATAGAGGTAAGGAGAAAAGGAGAGGAAGCAACTTTAGACTATTGAGACTCAGCCCTAAAGACTGCATGGGGAATGAACACTGGGCTGGAACATTGTGGTGATAACACCACTGTGTTGTATGGGTCTGATAGTCACACCTTCTCCTATGTGGTTTAACCAGGGCACTGACTTGTACAGCACACCTGTGTCTCTGTCTGTCTATCGCTGCCTGTCTCCCTCCTGCATGTGTGCACTCTGGTTGTTGTACTCTGGAATGGTTTGCTCAATGGGACACTAACTCCTCCTTATTTGACCACGGTCAACTGCTGTAAAACATCAGCACAAAACCGACCCTCTCTCACATTGTACCATCTTCGTCAGACTTGCTTGTTTTAGGTATATACTATAGACCCCTGTTTGATCCTTTTGTGTGTGTGGTTGGCGATGATCCCTCCAGATATGCAGCTTGTCCCTGGCAGTGCTAACAGCAGCCTACCCTGCCTGCTGAAGCAGGACCAGGAGGAGCCCTCGTTCTCCTCCACAGAGAACCTTGACACGGCCTCCAGTGCCTCCTACCCCAGCTCCCCCACTCTCAGCTCCCCCAAGGTACTTTTCACATTTTTATTGGACATTGTCCACGTCCTGTGTTTTGGTTTGATTGTATTGTCTCTCTTAATCCCTCACCTTTGTGCTTTCTCTTTCATTCTCTTTATCCTCCCTCACTTTTGTGCTTTCTTGTTCTATCTCTCTTTCTCCTCCCCATCCCTCATCTCTCACTAGGTGAGTCTGAAGAGCCTCCAGACGTTTGACTCCTACGGTCTGTGTGAAGACCCAGCCCAGCTCCAGGCCCAGGTGAGGGAGCTGAAGACCCAGCTAGAGAGCCAACACCAGGTCATCCTCCACCTGGACCATGCTACGCCGCCGCGCCTCCCTGTCCAGCGAACTGTTGACCGCCACATCTGACTCCCACACTGCCACGGGAGGTCACACGGGCTCCGAGAGGGGGGAGGAGGGTGGGAAGGAGGAGAGGAGCCTGGAGGGAGAGGGGGGAGGTGACGAAGGAGAAGATGAAGAGTATGAGCATGGAGCTGGAGAGGGAGAGGAGCGTGAACAGGAGTATGAGCGAACAGCTGTTGCAGGCCCAGCAGCGGAGTCGATCAGCCTCACCTGCCAGGTTGCTAAGTAGTTGTTTCTTAACTTTCTTCATTATAAAGTACTACGGATGTTTTTTTTACAGGGTAAAAAGTTGAACTCTGAATGACTCTTCAGTTTCCTCTGTATTTCATTGTATTATTATGGACCCAAATTAATGTTTGTTTAGGTTTATTTTTTATTTGATTTTTTTCACCTTCATTTAACAGAGAGCCCTGGGGTCTAATTTGTGGGGTCAGCTCTGCAGTGTATTTGTTTAGAAATTTCCGATAAATCTATCTAGTAATCTAGCTATTGTCATCACCACTAAACCTCTCTGTTTGGTTAAAAAGTATTTTTAATAATCTCATCTGTTCTCTATAGGATCGACTCCCTGGTCCAGTCGCAGGCGAGGGAACTGTCCCAGCTGCGTCGTCAGATCCAGGAGAGCCGGGGCCTGGGGGCACTTCATCGGATGCAGCTGGAGGAGCTGTCGCAGGCCTTCGAGGAGCTGCTACAGGCCAGCGACGTGGACTACTACGTGGGAGAGGTGTTCCGAGAGCAGCTGGACAAGAGCCTGGGCGTCCTGGAGAGGCTAGAGGGCCGGCTGGAGAAAGGTAAGCACAACAAACATTGTATGTAGACATTGATGATAGTAATAAGATTTTAAAAGCAGCTATACAAACATGTACTAAGGACTCTTAAAGAGCATATGGCCTCTACAGAATGGAGTCTATTGAGACTGTTCTGAGATGCTCCATTCACCTACCCATTCTGAAATTGTATATACTTTCATAACTTACTCACCAATGCAGAGATGCGATGTTGGGATTGCGAACATCTGTGAGGGTCTCATTTTTCTAAAATGAAAAATCAAAGTTGCACTACTTTTGTAGTGTAATAAACGTTCTAGCCAAACCACACATCATCCAATACCGGAAACCCCACACACAGACCTCTCACCACTTGGAAAGCACGAGAATACAGGCCTCTCACCACTTGGCAAGCACGAGAATACAGGCCTCTCACCACTTGGCAAGCACGAGAATACAGGCCTCTCACCACTTGGCAAGCACGAGAATACAGGCCTCTCACCACTTGGCAAGCATGAGAATACAGGCCTCTCACCACTTGGCAAGCATGAGAATACAGGCCTCTCACCACTTGGCAAGCACGAGAATACAGGCCTCTCACCACTTGGCAAGCACGAGAATACAGGCCTCTCACCACTTGGCAAGCACGAGAATACAGGCCTCTCACCACTTGGCAAGCACGAGAATACAGGCCTCTCACCACTTGGCAAGCACGAGAATACAGGCCTCTCACCACTTGGCAAGCACGAGAATACAGGTTAGGGCTGGGCGATATGGGCAAAATATTATATCACTGTATTTAAAAACAAACAACAACAAAACGTTATGCTGATATTTTACGGTACTTTATGTTAATAGAAAATGACTCAAGTGAAAGTCACCCAGTAAAATACTAGAGTAAAATACAAAGTATTTGGTTTTAAATATGCTTAAGTATTAAAAGTAAAAGTATAAATAATTTCAAATTCCTTATGGTCTACACCATCACTGGTATTATCAGGCTGTGTTAGCTAGCTACGTTTGCTCTTACTCAGTACATTTATTAGCTAGTTGTTAGCATTAGAGGCTAACAAGATTTAGGGCAACTTAGTTAAGAAAAGACAAACTAGCTGTTTGCTGATGTAAGAAACAAACTGATAGTGTCATTATAGAACGCTAGTGGATTTGTATTAAGAAGCGAAGTGAAAACAGCATTGTTGCATGTGCTGCATTGACCATGCAGACTGAATGCAAGTGTGAAAGGGGGCATGGCTAGGTCTGTGTGGAAAGTGGCACGGAGAGAAGGAGCGGCGCAAGATGACTCTAGTAGTCAAGTAAACTATAAAAATGGACATTACACTTGGCATATCACGTTTAACAAACCAAACATTAAGATACCGGTATAGAAGCTAAAGTAAAAACCCAAACCGCCCAGCCCTAACGGACGGTCCATAATGTCAAGTGTAAGGTGGCTTCTGAATAGCAGCTGTGTTAGTTAAATAAACAAAGCTATTTTAAAGAAGCAATCTGCAATTGCTAGTGCTTCATACATTTTTAAAAATGTAATTATATTTACACATTGATTGTTGAAGAATATAACTTAGAACTGGTTCATGAGCTTAGTTTAACTGTCGTGTACCCCATCAGAACCAAAAATATGAGCTTGTTTTACTCCCATTGTTTGTAAATGAACACTATTTAGCTAAAACTATCATTTAGATATCATGGGGGGGTGTAATCACCATAAGGACACAGCACATAGTCTACCTGAAGAGGTTAGGAGGGGACTGAAATAGAAGAGAGTGAGGTGTGATAGACTGAAAGAGACAAGCCTTTCACCATCCCTCTCCTCTCCCTGTCTCTAGGAGACGCTCAACTGGATAACGAGGACGGGGCAGCACTGGAGCTGGCGCAAAGGTGTGTGTGTGTGTGTCTCCCTTCCTCCTGTACCACACAAAAACCCTCCATCACTAACTTTTTATGTGAGATGTATGTTTTCCAGCCAACCAAGTTCTATTGACCTTCTTAGACAGTTAATTTTTTTATTTGACCTTTATTTAACTAGGCAAGTCAGTTAAGAACAAATTCTTATTTTCAATAACGGCCAAGGAACAGTGGGTTGTTCAGGGGCAGAACGACAGATTTTTACCTTCAGCTCGGGGATTCCATCTTGCAACCTTTCAGTTACTAGTCCAACACTCTAACCACTAGGCTACCTGCCTCCCCAAGAGAGTCCAACGTTTCTTCTACCTCAGCTGCTTAAAACACTCATTTTCACGGACACCCATAGGCTTACAGCTGTCTTACTCAACAGTGTGTGGTTGTGTCAACATTTAAAGGAATATTGTCTCTTAACATTATTACTGGACAGCCACACCGTGCTCAATCAGGAGTTGCAGTACCTGCGCACCCAGGGCGAAAGTGACGCTACCAGGCTGCAGCAGGGGATAGACTACTTGCGGCTGCAGCTAGAGGGCGAGAGGGAGCTGCTGCAGCAGCAGGTCTGCTTTCTGGGCCAACAGAACCAGAGTTTGGCCGAGTGTGCCAGGGAGCAGCTAGATTTGTGAGTGGCCGGTCACCAAGAGGGATTCTGCGAGGTTGGAAGCATGAGTTTGCTGTGAACTCTTCTTGACTTATGACTCTTTCGAAATGTCTTCCTTCAGCTGGTAATTTCTTTTGGAATGTTTCGAAACCTGTCAAAATAGACCCTTTCTAGATGGTAGGCGTTTTGCTCTTGGTATGTTGTGTTTTGGGTCCTCTGTGTGTTTTATTCTGAGTTTGCTGTTCTTGTAGCTGTTCTCTCGACAGACATCTACAGTCATGTGAAAGAAACACTTTTCTCTGCGGCATTCACCCCCCTCCGACTGTTTTTTCACTATTTTGGACTTTGTTTCAGACTACTTCAGACTGTGGAAGCGGCCTCCCCCCGTGGCCTTATAACCTGCTGTAACTCACCCTCTCTCTCTCTCGCCCGCTCTCTCTCTTCTTTCCTCTGTCAGGCTGTCTAAAGAGTTACAGGAGAAGACCCGTCTGGTCCAGAGTCTACAGATTCAGCTGCGAGGCCAAACTCCTAGCAGCCACCACAGCTCAGACTCAGACCTGTCGGACAGGGTCTCTAACCAGGCCACAGCCTCCTACCACAACAGCCCCACCCTGCCAGCCTGTAGCAAACTCCATGGCAACCAGGCCTATCATGGTAAAAGATCATCAAGCTACTAGTTATGACATGCTGAACAGACAAAATAACTTAATGCTGTTGTATTATGCCACGTGTAGCTGAAAACCCAGACAGTTTTCAGTTTGTCATCAAGGTTGTATGAAATTGACAATTTCAAGAGTTGTCAGTTGTTCAGAGACTTGTTATCGGCTGCAGGGAAGCAGAGAAAAGTCCATGCTAAAGAGAAGCCACTCTTTGAATGTCACCCAGGTCCGGTCACTGTCCCTGAGTCTCTCCTTCTTCTTCTAAGTTTTTTGCCAGGGTCTCATTCAGTACACAATGGAAAACATTTAAATGGAAAATGAAAATGAGCACTACTAGTCCCTCCAGTTTCAGATAGTTTTCTTCCATTCAGTGCCTAATGAATACGAACCAGGTGTGGTATGTGAGTAGTGCCGTGTTAAGCTATTCTGGGCTGGTGCCGGATTAACTTTTAGCTCTCCATTAAATATGGATATTGTTCCCCTCTGGCGGCCCAGCCGGGTCCGTGGCGTTGAGATTGCCTTTGAATCCCAGTCAGTCTAATGGTACTTATTTTCCACTCAGGCCCATTGTGGACCAGTCAGGGATTTCGAAAGGACAAAGAGGGCCAGCCAAGGGCAGTACGGGTGTCTGGTTACACCCATTACTGTTTTCTCCCGCCTCCATCCCCTCCCCTCTCTCTCCACTTAAAACTGCATTATTTAGTAGTACCACCTATCTGGTTTAATCTTCAAATTGTGTTTCGCTTTGAGTGTGGACAACGAGGGATATTACAAAGATAGATGATGGGTTGTGGGAGGACAGAGGAGGAGTGCTACTGAAGAACTCTCTTTTAGCTTAGTCCTGCGGCACTGCAGATGCTAGCGTGTTGCAGTTTTTTACTCATAGGGCTCCTGAGTGTTGGGCGAAGTGTTCATAGGCTAGGCTAACTTAGCGGAGGCTCATTTGGTGACGAGTTTGCTGTGCATGGAGACTAAGCTAACGGGGAGCATTCTATAGTATTAGTTTGAAGAGGCTAGGCTAACCATCAGAGCTGTCATTCAGCCAGTCAGTGTAGGTAGCAAGGCTAACCATCAGAGCTGTCATTCAGCCAGTCAGTGTAGGTAGCAAGGCTAACCATCAGAGCTGTCATTCAGCCAGTCAGTGTAGGTAGCAAGGCTAACCATCAGAGCTGTCATTCAGCCAGTCAGTGTAGGTAGCAAGGCTAACCATCAGAGCTGTCATTCAGCCAGTCAGTGTAGGTAGCAAGGCTAACCATCAGAGCTGTCATTCAGCCAGTCAGTGTAGGTAGCAAGGCTAACCATCAGAGCTGTCATTCAGCCAGTCAGTGTAGGTAGCAAGGCTAACCATCAGAGCTGTCATTCAGCCAGTCAGTGTAGGTAGCAAGGCTAACCATCAGAGCTGTCATTCAGCCAGTCAGTGTAGGTAGCAAGGCTAACCATCAGAGCTGTCATTCAGCCAGTCAGTGTAGGTAGCAAGGCTAACCATCAGAGCTGTCATTCAGCCAGTCAGTGTAGGTAGCAAGGCTAACCATCAGAGCTGTCATTTAGCCAGTCAGTGTAGGTAGCAAGGCTAACCATCAGAGCTGTCATTCAGCCAGTCAGTGTAGGTAGCAAGGCTAACCATCAGAGCTGTCATTTAGCCAGTCAGTGTAGGTAGCAAGGCTAACCATCAGAGCTGTCATTTAGCCAGTCAGTGTAGGTAGCAAGGCTAACCATCAGAGCTGTCATTCAGCCAGTCAGTGTAGGTAGCAAGGCCAACTCTGATACCATGGATGTAAAGGAGGAGAAAGTGGAACCAAATGACATAATTCGAGGACGGTGGAAAATGGCACTTGACGCTACCAAAGATGAATGCATGGGTACATAGGGATATTGTGTGGACTGACATTATACTTTTCCTCTCTAGGATTTTGTTTGAGAAAATGTTTAGGCTACATCGCACAAAGAAAATGTTGTAAACAACTTGTTCAAATTTCCTCTAATCCTATACTTCATCCATCAAGGAATGAAAGAATCCAACGGGAGCTCAACGTCGGCTCCAGAGTCTGCAGCCCAGCAGGATGGGGGTGTGTCTGGCCCTGGGGTAGTTTCTGGACATAAATGGAGAGCCAGGCAGCTCCAGGGCCTGCAGAGGGAGAATGGGCGCCTGGTGGAGCAGCTGAGGAGCAGCGAGGAGCTTAACGCCACGCTGCGCTGCGAGCTGGACCTCCACCGCTCTATCCTGGTCCAGGGGATCTCCACACCACTACACACCCAGGGAGAGGGGCTGGGGCAGAGCCAGGGACAGGCTGGGGGGTCACCACAGAACAGGGAGGACCAGAGGGGAGAGGGACACCCAGCTTCACAGCAGGACACTGCCCAGCTATGCAGCATGAACCCAGGTACAGAGCCGGGAGTGGGTGGTGATCGTCACGTCTGAATGGGGATTATAGGCCTGTAGTTGTTCCTAATGGTATGCTCATTGGATCTTGTCCTCACAAGGTTAGAAAACTGTGTGTGTATTTTGACTGACATTGTTGTCAGACCTGTTAGCAGAACACCTGTTGGAGATCAGAGCCCTGAGACAGCGTCTGGAGGAGACCATCTACAACAATGACCGGCTCAGAGAACAGCTGGAGAGAAGACTGGGTGAGGTGGAGAGAGACCCAGGTACACACACCTCTACCTCGCTCTCTCTATGTTCATATTTGCATAGTCACACTGACTGGCTGAGATGGATATACAATGGATACAAACAGTATATTGTGTTTGACTTCCTCCTCAATAATGAACTTTGCAGCAACCAGCATCTTCATCCACGGTACGGAGGAGCAGGGCCAGCTGACCAGTGAGCTGCGGTTCCTCTGGGGACAGAACCAGGCCCTGAAGGAGCAGCTCAACCTGGGCTCCAGAGGTAAAAACAAAAAATGAGTAGCCGCTTTCCCCACATACTAGTGTGTTTGTAATTCCTGAATTGATTGATCCCGCAACCTGGGCATTGCTAGGCTCATGCTCTTACCAACTGAGCCACAAAATGTCCCCAATATAGCAGAGGGAGAATAATAGCCCATTTTGTTGTCTATACTGTTAATATTTTATTTAAATATTATTATGATCTCTCCAGACAAGCAGAAGGAGAACGAGAAGCTGCGTGAGGCTCTGGCCAGACGGACGGCCAAGCTGGAGCAGAGCAGGAAGGAGTGTGAGATCCTGAGACAGGAACACACACGTCTTCAGGACCGCCTGGACAGGAGCATCCTGGAACACACACACCTCCAGGACACACTGCACTACAGCCGCCAGGAGATCCACAGGTAATATACAGAAACACACACACAGGACACGCATGTTTGTAGTGATTCATATGTTGATGATGTAAAGAATGTTTCCTGGTCTGTGGTGTGTAATTTTATTTAACCTTAATTTAACCAGGCAAGTCAGTTAAGAACAAATTCTTAATTACAATGACGGCCAACCAAAAAGCTTTCTGCAGGGACGGGGCCTGGGATTAAAATAAATAAATACATGCAATATAAATGTAGGACAAAACACACATCACAACAAGAGAGACAACCCAACACTACATAAAGAGAGACCTAAGACTACAACATAGCAAGGCAGCAGCACATGACAACACAGCATGGTAGCAACATAACAACAACTTTGTAGCAACACAACATGGCGGTAGCACAAAACATGGTACAGAACAAAGGGCAAGAAGGTAGAGACAACAATACATGACACAATGAGGAGCAACCAGAAGCAGCACTTTACACATTTATGAAATTGCTTATTCCCGTTACTAATAAGCAAACACCCATTAAGAACATGACTGTTAAATCCCATTGGATTGATGAGGAATTGAAAGATTGTAATGTTGAGAGGGATGAGATAAAGGGTATGGCAAATAAGTCTGGCAGCCCAACTGATTGGAAAACGTACTGCAAATTTAAGACATAGCGTGACTAAACTAAATAAATATAAACTATACTATGAAACAAAGATCAATTATATAAAGAATGATAGGAAAAAGCTACGGGCACCTTAAATGAAATCTTGGGGGGAAAATCCAACTCGGCTCCATCGTTCATTCAGCTCATTCATCAAAGCCCACTGATATTGCCAACTACTTTAATGATTTTTTTCATTGGCAAGATAAGCAAACTTAGGGGTGACATGCCAGCAACAAACACAGACACTACACATCCAAGTATATCAGACTAAATTATGAAAGATAAGAATTGTACTTTTGAATTCTGTAAAGTCAGTGTGGAAGAGGTGAAAAAAATATTGTTGTCTATCAACAATGACAAGCCACCGGGGTCTGACAATCTGGATGGAAAATTACTGAGGATAATAACAGATGATATTGCCACTCCTATTTGCCACATCTCCAATTTAAGCCTACTAGAAAGTGTGTGCCCTCAGGCCTGGAGGGAAGTTAGTCATTCCGCTACCCAAGAATGGTAAGCCACATTTACTGGCTCAAATAGCCAACCAATCAGCCTGTTACCAACCCATAGTAAACTTCTGGATTATTTTTGGGACCAGATACAATGCTATTTCACAGTAAACAAATTGACAACAGACGTTCAGCACGCTTATAGGGAAGGACACTCAACGAGCACAGCACTTACACAAATGACTAATGATTGGCTGAGAGAAATTGATGATAAAATTGTGGGGGCTGTTAGATTTCAGTGCAGCTTTATACATTATCGACGTATGTATGTGTTATGGCTTTACCTCCCCTGCTATAATGTGGATAAAGAGTTACTGGTCTAACAGAACACATAGGGTGTTGTTTAATGGAAGCCTATCAAATATAATCCAGTTAGAATCAGGAATTCCCCAGGGTAGCTGTTTAGGCCCCTTTTGCTTTTTCAATTTTTACAAACAACATGCCACTGACTTTCAGTAAAGCCAGAGTGTCTATGTATGCGGATGACTCAACACTATACACGTCAGCTACCACAGTTACTGAAATGACTGCAACACTTAAAGAGCTGCAGTTAGTTTCAGAGTGGGTGCCAAGGAGTTCGCTCTAAATATTTCTAAAACTAAAAGCATTGTATTTGGAACAAAACACTCACTAAACCTCAACTAAAACTTATAATAAATAAATAAATAATGTGGAAATTGAGCAAGTTGAGATGACTAAACTGCTTGGAGTAACCCTAGATTGTAAACTGCCATGGTCAAAACATATTGATTCAGTTGTAGCGAAGTTTGGGAAAAGTCTGTCCATAATAAAGCGATACTCTGCCTTAACAACACTATCAACAAGGCACGTCCTACAGGCCCTAGTTTTGTCGCACCTTGACTACTGTTCAGTCGTGTGGTCAGGTGCCACTAAAAAAGAACTTAAGAAAATTGCAATTGGATATACACAGAGAGCTAATATTAATAATATGCATGTCAATCTCTCTTGGCTCAAAGTGGAGGAGTGACTTCTTCACTACTTGTATTTATGAGAGATATTGCATGTGTTGGTGTTTGATACTGGAGAGGGAATGCAAATCAACGACGCTGGACAGAGTGGAATCAGGTGTATCAAAAAGGCGGTTTATTGAGTCAAAGATATCTTGTTCTACATCGTGCACAGACCTAAGGAATGTGACTCTGTGAAGAGTCAGAATAATTAGGCTACCTCGCCAGAGTTTACAACAGAATGTATACACAGAATAATGTAGGTGGAGTCTCGTCGTGTTGGTCTTAAGACTGGTCCTGAAGAGTTGGAGGCGGGCCTGCTCTAGCCATTGGTGCAGAGCAGAGTCCTCTGCTGTTGGCACCCGACCAGTAGAGGGGGGTAGAGTGAGTGTACAGTGCTTCATGAGATGTTTGTGTGTCAAGGAACGAAAGATAGGGGAAACTAGCAGTGTCTGCTTTAGGCGCAGGTGTTTCCTGTTTATGCAGGAGTGCATGAAGGGTTCAATGTCAGTGAGATAGTTTGGCACTCTAAACTCGTTAGTGTTGCAGGATGCTCTTTGTAGTTTTACAGGGGAGTATATTTGCGTTATGGCAGCTGTGTGTCCTTCGGATAATCATGTTATTGCACACAGGCTCTAGACTTGACTGAGGGCACTGCGCCCAGAGTCATCTGAGGGCATCCGGTTTAACCAGAGCTTTAGTCTGCTAGTAATGCTTGATATTAGATTATTTATATAACACATGTTGAATGCATTGAGCTGTCTGTCTAAACTACTGGCACACAGCTCGGACACCCAAGAATACCCCAGAAGACATGCAATGAGGTCTCTTCACAGTCCCAAAGTCCAGAACAGACTATGGGACTATGGGAGACACACAGTACTACATCAAGTAACTGACGCAAGTAGTAACATTTGATTAAAAAAATATATATATGTATATATATATAGAAATAAAAATATATATTTTTTTAAACACCTGATTGAACAGCGGGGACTGTGAAGCAACACAAACATAGGCACAGACGCATGCATACACACACACAATAACATACGCACTATACACACATATATAGTGTGTATATAGAGCTGACAAGGTACAAATCTGTCATTCTGCCCCTGAACAGGCAGTTAGCCCACAGTTCCTAGGCCGTCATTGAAAATAAGAATTTGTTCTTAACTGACTTGCCTAGTTAAATAAAGGTTTTTAAAAAATTACAAAAAAAAATACACATGGATTTAGTACTGTAGTGGTGAAGTAGGGCCTGAGGGCACACAGTATGTTGTGTAATATGTGAATGTATTGTAATATTTTTCAAATCGTATGAGCTGCCTTAATTTTGCTGGACCCCAGGAAGAGTAGCTGCTGCTTTGGCGGCAGCTAATGGGTATCCATAATAAATACAAATACAAACTCCTAAATACATACACACAGGATGCATAAACACACACTCACACAGGGTACACCATACTAAACATACACACAAACCCCAGGTGGAAAGGGAGAGGAGAGGTGATACTGCTGTGGAGAAGTAGACTCCTGGTATTGGGTGTCATCCTAACTCAACTGTGTCACTGGGAGACCAAGGTCATGGGTCACCAAGGTCATGTAAGCCAGGTATTCCCAAACTGGGGTATGCATTTTTTCTTCACATTTTTCAAACAGTACATTTATATTTTCCAACAGGGCTATACATTTGGGTGAGTTTGTTTTTCTTCGCCTGTGTACCCTCGTTTCACTGCCAATTTATTTTCTTTTTTTACCATCTACAGTTCAGCTAACAAAAAAAATGTCAAATACAGGTACCCTAGTCAAATAATTAACATCCAATCACATTAACTGTTACTCTCTCGCGGGAAACTTTCGATCTTGCGCAGACATTTATAAACTAAACATGACCATTTGAAAAAAATAAGCCACAGAAGTTTTTTGAGCGACAATAAAGACTACTTTCGAGTAGTAAGACATGTATAAAAGCAACAGATACCATTAATGAGAAGGGCCTAGAAGCGTCTTATATGGTGAGCTACCGAGTGGCTAGGACAGGCAAGCCCCAAGCTATTGTGGAGGACCTAATTCTTCCTGCTGCCGCGGATATGGCTGGGACAATGCTGGGGGAAAAGGCCCCCAAAAAACTATACAGACAATGCCTTCATCAAACACTTTCACGACACATCGTTGACGTATAAGGAGATGTTTTGAAACAATTACTGCTTCGCATACAAGCCAGTGAATTATATGCGTTACAGCTGGACGAGTCAACAGACGTGTGGCGGGCCTGGCACAGCTCCTGGTATATGTCTGTTATAGTTATGGAGGGTCAATTAAGGAAGACATCCTCTTCTGGAAACCAGGACAACATGAGAGGATCTTTTTTAAAGCACTGGACAGCTTTGTGACATCAAATGGACTTTGGTGGTCAAGATGTGTTGGTGTCTACTGATGGCGCAAAAGCCATGACAGGGAGACATCGTGGAGTGGTAACGTGCGTGCAAGCAATTGCTCCCGATGCCACTTGGGTACACGGCAGCATCCACCGAGAGGCTCTTGCTGCCAAGGGAATGCCTGACATCTTGAAAAACATTTTGGACACTACAATGAAAATGGTTAACTTTTTTAAAGCAAGGCCCCTGAACTCTTGTGTATTTTCTGCATTATGCAATGATATGGGCAGCGACCATGTTACGCTTTTACAACATACAGAAGTGCGCTGGTTGTCAAGGGGAAAATTGACACGTTTTTTAAATTGAGAGGCGAGCTTAAAGTTTTCTTTACTGACCATAATTCTCCACTTGCATGATGACGGGTTTCTCACACGACTGGCCTATTTTCTTGCCTGAATGATCTGAATCTAGGATTACAGGGACTCTCCAACTATATTCAATGTGCAGGACAAAATTGAGGCTATGATGAAAGAAGTTTGAGCTTTTTTTCTGTCTGCATTAACAAGGACAACACACAGGTGTATATCATTGTATGATTTTGTACAAATTAACTCAACCTTGTGAAATAGCAAAGCACCCGAGTGAGCTGGGTGCGCAATTACGCAGGTAATTTCCAAAACAAACAACTGGATTTGTTATCCCTTTCATGCCCTGCCTCCAGTCCACTTACCGATATCTGAACAAGAGAGCCTCATCGAAATTGCAACAAGCGGTTCTGTGAAAATTGTATTTAATCAAAGCCACTGCCAGATTTCTGGATAGGGTTGCGCTCATAGTTTCTTGCAAATCACACTGTTAAGACACTGATGCCCTTTTCAACCACGTACCTATGTCAGAGTGGATTCTCGGCCCTCACTAGCATGAACACTAAATACAGGCACCGACTGTGTGGAAAATGATTTGATTGCGACTCCAATACAACCCAACATTGCAGAGTGCATCCTTTCAAGCACAATTATTGATGAACAAATAAGGTTTTAAATGTAAGATGGCTAAATAAAGAGCAAGATTATTGATTATTATTTGTGCCCTGGTCCTATAAGAGCTCTTTGTCACTTCCCACGAGCCGGTTGGTAACAAAAACTAATTCTTATGTTTAATAAATGTATTGTATAGTGTGCGTGTGGCAGGCTTACAATGATGGCAAAAACAATATTTGAGTGTGCTGACCCTGGTGCATTTCTGTTCATTTCTATTGGGCACAAAATTATCTAGAGGGGGTACGTAGCTGGGGGTTAAATGTTTGAAGGGGTACGGGACTATAAAAAGTTTGGGAACCACAGATGTAAGGGATTCCACATTAGTGTGTTTGTGTTCTCAGGTTGCAGAGTATAATGGTGTTGTCAGTAATGATGATGTGTAATGTGTTGGTTATGGTAATGATGAACGTACAATGTCATGACATTGGTTAATTTGTGTACTTTCAAGTTGCATGGCAAGATTGAAGTGCTGATTTTGTCAGTGTATACTGTGACTGGTCTCTGTCCGCTAATGCAGTGTAGATTAGAGGTCGACCGATTATGATTTTTCAACGCCGATACTGATTTATTGGAGGACCATAAAAAGCCGATGCCGATTAATCGGACAATTGTTTTTATTGTTGTTGTAATAATGACAATTACAACAATACTGAATGAACACTTATTTTAACTTAATATAATACATCAATAAAATCAATTTAGCCTCAAATAAATAATGAAACATGTTCAATTTGATTAAAAATAATGCAAAAACAAAGTGTTGAAGAAAGTAAAGTGCAATATGTGCTATGTAAGAAAGCTAACGTTTTAGTTCCTTGCTCTGAACATGAGAACATATGAAAGCTGGTGGTTCCTTTTAACATGAGTCTTCAATATTCCCAGGTAAGAAGTTTTAGGTTGTAGTTATTATAGGAATTATAGGACTATTTCTCTCTATACGATTTGTATTTCATATACCTTTGACTATTGGATGTTCTTATAGGCACTTTAGTATTGCCAGTGTAACAGTATAGCTTCCGTCCCTCTCCTCGCTCCTACCTGGGCTCGAACCAGGAACACAACGACAACAGCCACCCTCGAAGCAGCGTTTCCCATGCAGAGCAAGGGGAACAACTACTCCAAGTCTCAGAGCGAGTGACGTTTGAAACGCTATTAGCTCGCACCCGCTAACTAGCTAGCCATTTCACATCGGTTACAACAGCCTAATCTCGGGAGTTGATAGGCTTGAAGTCATAAACAGTGCAATGCTTGAAGCACAGCGAAGAGCTGCTGGAAAACGGATTCTACCATATTAATGACCTATCATCTCAAAAACAAAACGTTTATTCTTTCAGTGAAATACAGAAACGTTCCGTATTTTATCTAATGGGTGGCATCCCTAAGTCTAAATATTCCAGTTACATTGCACAACCTTCAATGTTATGTCATAATAATGTCAATGTTATGTCGTAAAATTCTGGCAAATTAGTTCGCAACGAGCCAGGCGGCCCAAAATGTTGCATATACCCTGACTCTGCGTGCAATGAACGCAAGAAAAGTGACACAATTTCACCTAGTTAATATTGCCTGCTAACCTGGATTTCTTTTAGCTAGATATGCATGTTTAAAAATATATACTTCTGTGTATTGATTTTAAGAAAGGCATTGATGTTTAGGTACACGTTGGAGCAACGACTAAATGCGCACCGCATCGACTAAATGCAACGCAGGACACGCCAGATAAACTAGTAATATCATCAACCATGTGTAGTTAACTAGTGATTATGATTGATTGATTTTTTATAAGATAAGTTTAATGCTAGCTAGCAACTTACATTGGCTTCTTGTTGCATTCGCTAACAGGCAGGCTCCTCGTGGAGTGCAATGTAATCAGGTGGTTAGAGCATTGGACTAGTTAACCGTAAGGTTGCAAAATTGAATCCCCGAGCTGACAAGGTAAAAATCTGTCGTTCTGCCCCTGAACAAGGCAGTTAACCCACCGTTCCTAGGCCATTGAAAATAAGAATGTGTTCTTAACCGACTTGCCTAGTTAAATAAAGGTGTAAAAAAATCATTTATACTTTTTTTTGTGTCCAAATCGGTGTCTAAAAATACCGATTTCCGTTTTTTATGAAAACTTGAAATCGGGCCTAATTAATCGGCCATTCCGATTAATCGATCGACCTCTAGTGTAGATGTGACGTGTTACAGTCACTGGTGCAGAGTAGGGTTGCTACTGGGGTGGCAGATAGCCTAGTGGTTAGAGCGTTGGGCCAGTAACCGAACCGTTGCTGGATCGAATCCCGAGCTGACAAGGTAAAAATCTATCTTTCTGCCCCTGAGCAAGGTAGTTAACTCACTGTTTCCCAGGCATTGAAGACGTGGATGTCGATTATGGCAGCCCCCCGCAGCTCTGATTCGGGGGGGTTGGGTTAAATACGGAAGACACATTTCAGTTGTACAACTGACTAGGTATCCCCAATTCACTATACTGTGTGTCATGGTGTGTGCGTGCGTGTGTGTGCAACTTGCTTGTATACCCGTCCTAAGTGTGTGTTCCTCTAGGTTGCAGTGTGAGGTGAAGATGCAGAGACAGCAGCTGTCAGACAGTCAACACCTCCTCCAGTCTCTACGTGTGGAGCTGCAGGTCTACGAACAGATCAAAACTGGGACACACAAGCACACAGGTAGTGTCCTACAAGCACACAGGTAGTGTCCTACAAGCGCACGCACACACCTGTCGCTTAGTTGTTTCTGACATTCCCTCTCTAGAGTCCAGTGGTACAGCCCAACAGTCTGGTTCAGGGTCTGGGACGAACCAAGTGGACCTGGGGGAGCTGCTGTCAGAGATCCGCCACCTGAGGCTGCAGCTGGAGAGGAGCATCCAGACCAACACGTCCCTGAGGCAGAAACTGGAGGAACAGCTGCTCAGAGGTCCCAACCGCCCAGATACCATCAATATCAACTATCTACTGGCTACTTCAGGTACAGTGAGCTCCAGAAGTATTGGGACAGTGACAACATTTTTGTTGTTTTGGCTCTGTACTCAGCACTTTGGATTTGAAATGAAACCATGACTGAGGTTAAAGTGCAGACTTTCAGCTTTAATTTGAGGGTATTTTTTTAATCCATATTAAGAGAACTCTTTAAGAAAGAACAGCACTTTTTCTAGATGTGCCCAATATAAATGTTTTGTCAGAGAAATTAATGATAAATTATGTATTGTGTCATTTTGGATTCACTTGTATTGTAAATAAGAATAACACTTCTACATTAATATGAATGCTACCATGATTAAGGATAATTATATCCTTAATTATTATATTCTTGTGACTCCAAAATCATACAAGCCAAAGATCACCATGCTCAACGCCAAGTGTCGGCTGGAGTGGTGTAAAGCTCGCCGCCATTGGACTCTGGAGCAGTGGAAACATGTTCTCTGGAGTGATGAATCGCGCTTCACCATCTGGCAGTCCGACAGACGAATCTGGGTTTGGCGTATGCCAGGAGAATGCTACCTGCACCAATGCATAGTGCCAACTGTAATGATTGATGGGAGGAATAATGGTCGGGCTGTTTTTAACGGTTCGGGCTAGGCCCCTTAGTTCCAGTGAAGGGAAATCTTAATGACATTCTAGATGATTCGGTGCTTCCAACTTTGTGGCAACAGTTTGGGGAAGGCCCTTTCTTGTTTCAACAGGACAATGCCCCCGTGCACAAAGCGAGGTCCATACACAAATGGTTTGTCGCAATCGGTGTGGAAGAACTTGACTGGCCTGCACACAGCCCGACCTCAACCCCATCAACAACAACTGCGAGCCAGGCCTAATCGGTCAACATCAGTGCCTGACCTCACTAATGTCCCAGTAGCATTGTTCCAACATCTAGTGGAAAGCCTTCCCAGAAGAGTGGAGGCTGTTATAGCAGCATAGGGGGGACCAGGTCCTTATTAATGCCAATGATTTTGGAAGGAGATGTTCGACGGGCAGGTTCCCACATACTTTGGGTCATGTAGTGTATGTAATATAGAGGTAGAAATCCATACACTATCATGTACTACCCACGTCAGGTAGGATATATATGTACTCGCTCTCTCACTGAAAGCATGCACACCCATATTCAACCATAAAGTCCCGTGGCATAAACATTTGTCCTATGTTGTGAGTTCCAGAGGTTACAGGCAGGTCTCCTGGTTGTGAAGGCTGTGATCCTCCCCGCCACTCCTCCTCTCACGGTGAGAACCCACAGCACATCCAATCCACAATGAACTGTATGTTACTGGCCTGTAGGTTCACCACAACAAATGTCACATTTGTATGTCAATAAGTTAGAGGTGAGTAACTGTGTACAACATCAATGTACGTCTGTGTCAGTTGTCAGTCATTACCGGTGTGTGTGTATATATAGGGTTGTACTGTGGTACACACACACACACACACACACACACACACACACACACACACACACACACACACACACACACACACACACACACACACACACACACACACACACACACACACACACACACACACACACACACACACACACACACACACACACACACACACACACACACACACACACACACACACACACACACACTGGAGAGAACCTTCTGTAGCTCAGTTGGTAGAGCATGGCGCTTGTAACGCCAGGGTAGTGGGTTCGATCCCCGGGACCACCCATACGTAGAATGTATGCACACATGACTGTAAGTCGCTTTGGATAAAAGCGTCTGCTAAATGGCATATATTATTATTATATTATAGAACAAGTATTTGATACACTGCCGATTTTGCAAGTTTTTTACTTACAAAGCATGTAGAGGTCTATAATTTTAATTATAGGTACACTTCAACTGTGAGAGACGGAATCGAACACAAAAATCCAGAAAATCACATATGATTTTTTAAAGTAATTAATTTGCATTTTATTGCATGACATAAGTATTTGATACATCAGAAAAGCATAACTTAATATTTGGTACAGAAACCTTTGTTTGCAATTACAGAGATCATGCGTTTCCTGTAGTTCTTGACCAGGTTTGCACACACTGCAGCAGGGATTTTGTCCCACTCCTCCATACAGACCTCCAGATCCTTCATGTTTCGGGGCTGTCGCTGGGCAATACGGACTTTCAGCTCCCTCCAAAGATTTTCTATTGGGATCAGGTCTGGAGACTGGCTAGGCCACTCCAGGACCTTGAGATGCTTCTTACGGAGCCACTCCTTAGCTGCCCTGGCTGTGTGTTTCGGGTCGTTGTCATGCTGGAAGACTCAGCCACAACCCATCTACAATGCTCTTACTGAGAGCAGGAGGTTGTTGGCCAAGATCTCGCGATACATGGCCCCATGCATCCTCCCCTCAATACGGTGCAGTCGTCCTGTCCCCTTTGCAGAAAAGCATCCCCAAAGTATGATGTTTCCACCTCTATGCTTCACGGTAAGGATGGTGTTCTTGGGGTTGTACTCATCCTTCTTCTTCCTCCAAACACGGCGAGTGGAGTTTAGACAAAAGCTCTATTTTTGTCTCATCAGACAACATGACCTTCTCCCATTCCTCCTCTGGATCATCCAGATGGTCATTGGCAAACTTCAGACGGGCTTGGACATGCGCTGGCTTGAGCAGGGGGACCTTGCGTGTGCTGCAGGATTTTAATCCATGACGGCGTAGTGTGTTACTAATGGTTTTCTTTGAGACTGTGTTCCCAGCTCTCTTCAGGTCATTGACCAGGTCCTGCCGTGGAGTTCTGGGCTAATCCCTCACCTTCTTCATGATCATTGATGCCCCACGAGGTGAGATCTTGCATGGAGCCCCAGACCGAGGGTGATTGACCGTCATCTTGAACTTCTTCCATTTTCTAATAATTGCGCCAACAGTTGTTTCCTTCTCACCAAGCTGCTTGCCTATTGTCCTGTAACCCATCCCAGCCTTGTGCAGGTCTACAATTTTACCCCTGATGTCCTTATACTCTGGTCTTGGCCATTGTGGAGAGGTTGGAGTCTGTTTGATTGAGTGTGTGGACAGGTGTCTTTTACACAGGTAACGAGTTAAAACAGTTGCAGTTAATACAGGTAATGAGTAGAGAACCGGCGGGCTTCTTAAAGAAAAACTAACCGGTCTGTGAGAGATGGAATTCTTACTGGTTGGTAGGTGATCAAACACTTATGTCATGCAATAAAATGCTACTTAATTACTTAAATCATACAATGTGATTTTCTGAATTTTTGTTTTAGATTCCGTATCTCACAGCTGAAGTGTACCTATGATAAAAATTACAGACCTCTATTATGCTTTGTAAGTAGGAAAACCTGCAAAATCAGCAATGTATCAAATACTTGTTCTCCCCACTGTACAGTGGGGCAAAAAAGTATTTAGTCAGCCACCAATTGTGCAAGTTCTCCCACTTAAAAAGATGAGAGGCCTGTAATTTTCATCATAGGTACACTTCAAATCCAGAAAATCACATTGTATGATTTTTTTATGAATTTATTTGCAAATTATGGTGGAAAAAAGTATTTGGTCAATAACAAAAGTTTCTCAATACTCTGTTATATACCCTTTGTTGGCAATGACAGAGGTCAAATGTTTTCTGTAAGTCTTCACAAGGTTTTCACACAATATTGCTGGTATTTTGGCCCATTCCTCCATGCAGATCTCCTCTAGAGCAGTGATGTTTTGGGGCTGTTGCTGGGCAACAGACTTTCAACTCCCTCCAAAGATTTTCTATGGGGTTGCGATCTGGAGACTGGCTAGGCCACTCCAGGACCTTGAAATGCTTCTTACGATGCCACTCCTTCGTTGCCCGGGCTGTGTGTTTGGGATCATTGTCATGCTGAAAGACCCAGCCACATTTCATCTTCAATGCCCTTGCTGATGGAAGGTTTTCACCCAAAATCTCACGATACATGGCCCCATTCATTCTTTCCTTTATACGGTTCAGTCGTCCTGGTCCCTTTGCAGAAAAACAGCCCCAAAGCATGATGTTTCCACTCCCATGCTTCACAGTAGGTATGGTGTTCTTTGGATGCAACTCAGCATTCTTTGTCCTCCAAACACGACAAGTTTTTACCAAAAAGTTATATTTTTGTTTCATCTGACCATATGACATTCTCCCAATCTTCTTCTGGATCATCCAAATGCTCTCTAGCAAACTTCAGACGGGCCTGGACATGTACTGGCTTAAGCAGGGGGACACGTCTGGCACTGCAGGATGTGAGTCCCTGGCGGCGTAGTGTGTTACTGATGGTAGGCTTTGTTACTTTGGTCCCAGTTCTCTGCAGGTCATTCACTAGGTCCCCCCGTGTGGTTCTGGGATTTTTGCTCACCGTTCTTGTGATAATTTTGACCCCACGGGGTGAGATCTTGCGTGGAGCCCCAGATCGAGGGAGATTATCAGTGGTCTTGTATGTCTTCCATTTCCTAATAATTGCTCCCACAGTTGATTTCTTCAAACCAAGCTGCTTACCTATTGCAGATTCAGTCTTCCCAGCCTGGTACAGGTCTACAATTTTGTTTCTGGTGTCCTTTGACAGCTCTTTGGTCTTGGCCATAGTGGAGTGTGACTGTTTGAGGTTGTGGACAGGTGTCTTTTATACTGATAACAAGTTCAAACAGGTGCCATTAATACAGGTAACAAGTGGAGGACAGAGGAGCCTCTTAAAGAAGTTACAGGTCTGTGAGAGCCAGAAATCTTGCTTGTTTGTAGGTGACCAAATACTTATTTTCCACCACAATTTGCAAATAAATTAATTTAAAAAATCCTACAATGTTATTTTCTGGATTGCTTTTCTTCTCATTTTGTCTGTCATAGTTGAAGTGTACCTATGATGAAAATTACAGCCCTCTCTCATCTTTTAAAGTGGGAGAACTTGCACAATTGGTGGCTGACTAAATACTTTTTTGCCCCACTGTATATACAGTGCCTTGCGAAAGTATTCAGGCCCCTTGAACTTTGCGACCTTTTGCCACATTTCAGGCTTCAAACATAAAGATATAAAACTGTATTTTTTGGTGAAGAATCAACAACAAGTGGGACACAATCATGAATTGGACCGACATTTATTGGATATTTCAAACTTTTTTTAACAAATCAAAAACTGAAATTGGGCGTGCAAAATTATTCAGCCCCCTTAAGTTAATACTTTGTAGCGCCACCTTTTGCTGCGATTACAGAATGGTCCTGTATTTGGCTCCATCCATCTTCCCATCAATTTTAACCATCTTCCCTGTCCCTGCTGAAGAAAAGCAGGCCCAAACCATGATGCTGCCACCACCATGTTTGACAGTGGGGATGGTGTGTTCAGGGTGATGGGCTGTGTTGCTTTTACACCAAACATAACGTTTTGCATTGTTGCCAAAAAGTTCAATTTTGGTTTCATCTGACCAGAGCACCTTCTTCCACATGTTTGCCACAAACCACCTGGGAGACACACCAAACTTTAAACGACACTTTTTATGGATATCTTTAAGAAATGGCTTTCTTCTTGCCACTCTTCCATAAAGGCCAGATTTGTGCAATATACGACTGATTGTTGTCCTATGGACAGAGTCTCCCACCTCAGCTGTAGATCTCTGCAGTTCATCCAGAGTGATCACGGGCCTCTTTGCTGCATCTCTGATCAGTCTTCTCCTTGTATGAGCTGAAAGTTTAGAGGGACGGCCAGGTCTTGGTAGATTTGCAGTGGTCTGATACTCCTTCCATTTCAATAGTATCGCTTGCACAGTGCTCCTTGGGATGTTTAAAGCTTGGGAAATCTTTTTATATCCAAATCCGGCTTTAAACTTCTTCACAACAGTATCTCGGACCTGCCTGGTGTGTTCCTTGTTCTTCATGATGCTCTCTGCGCTTTTAACGGACCTCTGAGACTACCACAGTGCAGGTGTATTTATACGGAGACTTGATTACACACAGGTGGATTGTATTTATCATCATTAGTCACTTAGGTCAACATTGGATCATTCAGAGATCCTCACTGAACTTCTGGAGAGAGTTTGCTGCACTGAAAGTAAAGGGGCTGAATAATTTTGCACGCCCAATTTTTCAGTTTTTGATTTGTTAAAAAAGTTTGAAATATCCAATAAATGTCGTTCCACTTCATGATTGTGTCCCACTTGTTGTTGATTCTTCACAAAAAAAATACAGGTTTAGATCTTTTTTTGAAGCCTGAAATGTGGCAAAAGGTCGCAAAGTTCAAGGGGGCCGAATACTTTCACAAGGCACTGTATATGTATGTATATTTCTGTGTTCTCTCTGCCAGATCTGAAGCGTCAAGCCCAGTCGGAGATGGACGCTGTGTCACAGTGTAGTAACAGTTCTGGGGACAGTATCTCTGGCTCGGCTCTCCCTCCATCCCGCTTGGTGCCCGGCCATCGCCTGTGGGCCAACCGCCAAGGGCGCCACATCCTGGGTCTTATCGAGGACCACAATGCCCTGCGGAAGCAGATCTCAGAGGGAAGGCGGCTCACCCGCACCATGGACACACACCTGCAGGAGTGTGTCTGCACACTCAGCCAGCAGGGGACTGACAACAGGGTAAATACAAGTCTCTTATGAGCACATGTCAGACGTTCCTGTTTCCTGCTCAGGTGAAGTCCAGCCAACTACCTTTAGTATTTATAATGTGCATGTAGTATTTGAAAATCATTCATACAATAAATTGCTGTAATAATTCATTACATTTCCTATGTGTTCATTATGAGTGTTCGAATGTTGAGCCAGTGTTCTGTGTTATTGTCCAGGTGGTGGAGCAGGGTCACCTGAAGGCTCTGTCCAGCAGTGTGAACACTATGCAGCAGGTCCTGGAGGAGGCTGGCCAGCTGCTCAAACTGGTCTGGAGGGTATCCCTGCCCTCTGGCACTGTGACCGCAACCAGCAACCAGCAGGTACACACACACACACAATTGCTCACTCTCTCTCACACACACATCAGTTATACACACACCCTCGCAACTCAGTCTTCTGTGCACACACAAACAAGACTTTACATAAGTACACACATTTTTCCCACAAATTATAAATAGATATTAATACTATCCACACAGTCTATACACAAACATGTAATTAGAATGATGCAATATGTGTGGAAAGGTGAGATGTCAAAGGTTAAAAAGTAAACTTTTATTTTTATTTTACCTTTATTTAACCAGGCAAGTCAGTTAAGAACACATTCATATTTTCAATGACGGCCTGGGAACAGTGGTTTAACTGCCTGTTCAGGGGCAGAACGACAGATTTGTACCTTGTCAGCTCGGGGGTTTGAACTCGCAACCTTCCGGTTACTAGTCCAACGCTCTAACCAGTAGGCTACGCTGCCGCCCCACATTAGTGGAGACACCTTATCAGTTAAGGAGACTGCATGCATAACGTTTGCTGGCGTTACACTTTTGCTAACTGTGTCTCAGTCGTGTTTACGTTTGACTGATTGTGATGTCATACTCCATACTAATTGGGGGTACTGATAAGACCAGTGTAAATGTTGTGGGTGACTCAGTCATGAAGTAACAATTATTCCTCCCTCCACCCTTCCCTCTCCCAGGATGAGCTGTTGAAGAATGAGATAGCTAGTCTGAAGAGCCGTCTGTCCCAGCAGGAGCGGATGCTGAGCGGTGCAGTCAAACGGCTGCGGACCACCAACCAGCTCAAAGAGGGCATGGAGAGGGTCATTATTGACCAGCGTAAGAACTCACTTCACCTCACATGCTTGAGAATCAATGCAACACTTTCATATTATACTTTAGCAAATAAACAATTTCAAAGATTTTACTGAGTTTGTTCATATAAGGAAATCAGTCAATTGAAATAAATGTATTAAAGGCCCTCATCTATGGATTCACATGACTGGGAAAACAGATGTGCATCTGTGGGTCAGATACCTTAAGGGAGAAAAAAAGTACGGGCGTGGATCAGAAAACCAGTCCGTATCTGGTGTGAGCACCATTTGCCTCATTCAGTGCGACACATCTCCTTCGCATAAAGTTAATCAGGCTGTTTATTGTGGCCCGTGGAATGTTGTCCCACTCCTCTTCAATCGCTGTGCGAAGTTGCTGGATATTGGCTGGAACTGGAAAACGCTGTCTTACACGTCAATTGAGAGCATCCCAAACATGCTCAGTGGTGACATGTCTGGTGAATATGCAGACCATGGAAGAACTGGGACATTTTCAGCTTCCAGGAATTGTGTACAGATCCTTGCAACATGGTGCCGTGCATTATCATGCTGAAACATGAGGTGCTGACGGCGGATGAATGGCACGACAATGGGCCTCAGGATCTCATCACGGTATCTCTGTATTGAAATGCAATTGTGTTTGTCTGTAGCTTATGCCTGCCCATACCATAACCCCACCACCACCATGGGGCATTCTGTTCACAACGTTCACATCAGCAAACCGCTCGCCCACACATGCCATCTGCCCAGTAGTTGAAACCAGGATTCAATGAAAAGCATACTTCTCCTGTGTGCCAGTGGCCGTCAAAGGTGAGCATTTGCCCACTGAAATTGGTTAGGACTCTGAGGATGACAAGCACGCAGATGAGCTTCCCTGAAGCTCTTCGGTTGTGCAAACCCAGTTTCGTCAGGTATCCAGGTGACTGGTCTCAGACTATCCCGCAGGTGAAGAAGCCGGATGTGGAGGTCCTGGGCTGGCGTTGTTACACGTGGTCTGCGGTAGTGAGGCCGGTTGGACGTACTGCCAAATTCTCTAAAATGACATTGGAGGTGGCTTATGGTAGATAAATTAACATTCAGTTCTGGCAACAGCTCTGGTGGACATTCCTGCAGTCAGCATGCCAATTGTACACTCACTAAACTTGAGATAATTGTGTGACACAAATGCACATTTTAGTGGCCTTTTATGGTCCCCAGCACCTGTGTAATGATCATACTGTTTAATATGCCACACCTGTCAGGTGGATGGAATATCTTAGCAATTGAGAAATGCTCACTAACAGGGATGTGAATAAGCTTTTTGTGCATATGGAAAATGTCTAGGATCTTTTATTTCAGCTCATGAAACATGGGACCAACACTTTACATGTAGTGTTTATTTTAGTTCAATAACTTATTCAGATCCTATTCTGAGAATAATTAATGCATTTGATTGAGATCAATAAAATGTATTTATAAAGCCCTTCTCACATAGGTTTATCAGTGCTACGCCTAAAATCCCAAACAGCAAGCAATGCAGGTGTGGAAGCAGATCCAAACATTTGAATTGACATGATTTGTTATTCTTTCAAACCAGTGTCTTTAACCCATGGAGTGCTGAAGAAGGCCAGAGGGAATCTAGAGGTGAGTCAAAGAATAAGTATAGACAGACACCAACCAGTATTGTCTGTCAGACCAACTCCTTAGCCTTTTCTCTCTAATGTGCCATCTCTTATCGGTCTTTCTTCTCACTCTGTCTAAAAATGTGGGCAAATCTCAGACAAATTATTATACCGTCTTTGGGCTGAAAGGCCTGTCTGGAGGACCAGAGGAAGGTAAGTGTGTAAGGGGACAGAGTTTAAGTCTTCTGATGCATGACTTGGTTTGTTCCATAGCTTTTATGACTTGGTTTGCTTGCACTGTACTTCACTATTAAAATTAATAATGATGCTTGAGCCGACATTGCTGCAATCTCCGTGTGCAGCCTTAGTGTTGCATGAAAAGAAGCACCGGACCCACCTGGCCCAAATGCATGCTGGTCATTCTCAGGCCCATGCTGGTTCGGTTGTTTCTCTAGTTGGTCTTTTGGATTCATATATTGCATGTTCTGTTGTCTAAGATTTACCAGAAAAATATTGATCAGTTGGAATTATAGGGGCATTCCACTGGATTTTCAGACCTCAATTTGAAAACTCTGCATGGATCATAATGAAAAGAGACATTGATCAGCTATTGTTAGGACATTGCATGTGTATGGTTGGTTAACTGACCTATCCTTGCCTCTACAGGAGGTCCCGGTCAATGGTCAGTGACCATCGGTCCTTCAGGATCCTCCAAGGGAGTGAGTGTCCTCAGCCCTGCCAGCAGATACTGTTCCTCTCCTCTGGGGATTCAGTGTGACTCCTCATCCCACTGCAGCTACTAGAGCTGCCGATCCAATAGTCTACGGTGCCTTCCTCTCGTCACCTTTCCTTTGTCTGCACTGATATGTTATACAGTTTATCAAAAGCATTACTGGTTTTCCCCTAATCTGTTCAAATTAAGGAAAAGGGACAGGTAGGCACTTTACATCTCACTATTGAGATGTGAACCTGCTCTAATACTGTCTGCTTGTTGAGTAACCTTACCCTGAGCTATGCAAATAGGACTGTACTTGCACACTTGCCTATGTTCGGTACAAAAGTTGTAACATTCTATCCCTCTTGTAAATGTAATTTCTTAAGATTGTAATATCCTTTTTATACAATGTCTTTCCCTGTCAATAGTATATTGTCCTGGGCTTCAGAGTGTAATGTCCTCAACATTAACTATACATGAAGACACAATCAAAATGTCATGTTCTACTAGGTATTTTATTAGCAAACATGTTTTAATGTAGCAGTACGTGATGCACAAATGAAAAGTCAAATCCAAGCAACATTTTTAAAAGGAGAAAACATCCCTCAATCCAAGCGTTAGAAAAGTCTAAATGATATAGAAAACAAAGTAACTAGGCAGCTCATTACAAATGTATAAATTGATTAAATGTGGCGTCACAATTTGATATACGGGTTTGATTTTTCGATACCAAAAGGTCTTGTCAGAAATGGCCTATAAAACTAGGCCGGGGGGAAAGACTGGACACTGTCAACAAGACAGATGTTCAATAGCACCAAGATCTGTTACTACTGATTCCTTTAGAGGTAAATGTCTACAGTCTCGCAATGGACTTTTTTTTTAGCTAGCCCTTGTAAGCAGCTGTATCCTCTGTTTTGACATTCCCACTGAGGTATATAGTAGGCTATAAGCATGACAAATTGTGGGGATATGACCCATGTGTATGGGAGCATTTTCTGAACACCCAAAGCCTGATTGTTAGAATCTGGCACGTCAGGACTTTGTACAGCAGATTCGAAAGGTGACTGGCTTGACAAATATCAATTCAACTGAAAAGAATGAACAGACACTGTTGCACCGTGAAAAGTATAATTCAGAAGAGAATAGTTACGGTGCCATGTGCGACAAGAGTTTTTCAGGCCCATAACTTCTTAACAGGAAAACCTCCTGGCCCTATTCGTACACTCCACGTGGTGGGTCTACCTCTGTATGTGGCGTACGAAGGCCTGCACCAGCTGGATGAAAGGCTCCTGACCCTCATGGCTGGCCTTAGCGCCAGGGGGCTGGGGAGATGGCAACAGGCTGCTGGCCGGGGACGAGGGGGCGCCACGGCGGAAGTGACGGGACAGGCTGGAGAGGAGGGTGCTCTGGAGGGGATTTTTAATGAATTGCAGGCTACTAGAAACAAGACACTGAGTTGATGAGAACAGATGGGACTAGAGTGGAATGGCAAATAACTAGTCTGGTGGTACTTTAATGATGCTTTGAGTTTGAATGAAGAGAATGACTTACCAGTTCAGAGCCAAGCTCCTGTTTGAGTCTCTGTTTGTCTCTGGGGGCGATGCTGGGGTCCTTCAGACAGCGGACGGCCTGGGAGATGAGCACGTAGAAACAGTTCTCCATGGTGAAAATCAGCAGAGACCTGGAAGGACAGTCACACATACCAGTTAGAAATGACCAATATTACCACCAGTGAGAACAACTTTCTGTCTCCTTACTTGAGGGCTTGGGTTTCCTCTGACGAGGCCAGGGAGGCCACACTCAGAGAGGCTGGCTCCTTCTTCTCTACCTAAATACGGACAGAACACAGAAAGTCAAATGTACAGTACAATTTATATTTCCTCATTTGCAAGAAATAAAATAATTTCAATGTCATCATCAGTTAAATTATTGGGGGGGGGGGACCACCTCTCCCAGCATGCTTAGGGCCACGTTGATGGTTGCCAGTAGGGTTCCAAAAGAGGGCGCCACGTCAGCGTCAAAGGCCGAGGTGGTGAAGCTCAGCACAAACAAGGTCCTGTACTCTGCCAGGTCCATACACTGTCACACACAATCTCAGTCAGTGAATATATGCTAACACATTTCAACTCTAAAAGGCAGTTCAAACACATTCTTTATGTAGAAGCTGATGGTGCAGGATGTGAGTGTTTGGTAAGTTGTTAGAAGATTGAGCTAATGGAGTCGTGGGTATGATACGAGTCACGGTTCAAACAGTGCAGATATAGTTTTTAGAGACAGTGTTATTCTCACCTGGTCCAGTATTATCTGACAGCAGTCAGGGGTGAAGTGCTGCAGCGTGGCCAGAGTCTTACTGAGGATCTTCAGCAGGCTGCATTGCACTGCCAGCAGGGCCTTCTGCTCCGCCTCCTCCCTCTCCCCGCCCCCCCCTTCAGCTGCAGCTTTGGAGGGCATCTGAGGATCTCTCTGGGCACGGGGGCCGGAGGGCAGCGCCTCCCCATTCTTAGCCTGGGGGACAATGACAAGACGTCCGGTAAAATAAATGGAAATAATGAGAGTTCTCTAGACATTACTTCAACCTGTTATAACAAATTTGACTTTAAAATCCCAGTAACAACATGGTAATGTCTGTCTTACCTGGAGGTAGTGATGAAGCATGTTCCTGCTATGGAGGAGGTAGGTACACGTCTGGCACAGGTAACACAGATTGATCTGCAGGTTGACAGAAATCAAAAACCAGAGTTTTTATTGCGGTAAGCCAAAATTATATACTTTGGGGAAAAATAAAACAATCACAATAAACAGGGCATTTCATTCATTATTAGAGTTGAAGTGTACATTTGGTGATGCTCAGTGCTGACTGACCTGTACATCTCGGAGCAGATGGGGCAGATGGAACTGCCACTCCTTACAGAAGCTGGACAGCTGCAGCAGGAAGCCCACTGTGTGGTCAGCCTCATCCAGACACACCAGACTCTGGACCGTCCGCACCGCATTCAGGCACTGACAGAAACAGAAAGAGGCTTTAGGATCCATACACAGAAAAGAAGAGATGGTGTACACACAGATGACAATTCACAGACAGGAACACACACACACCTGCAGTATGCGTTCCTGGTGCACTCCGACAAAGTCGAGGGCCTCGTTGATGAAGTTGTAGCGCAGCGTCTTGAGCAAGATCTCCATGAGGGACATAGAGAGGCGGTACACCCCCGGCCAGCAGGGAGCATCCTGGGACTTACGGGAGAAACCCTGATCAGGAAGAGAAACTAACGTTATAATACCACAGAGAGCACGAGCGCCTAACGTTAAAATAACACTACAACAATTCTTCAATGCAGTGTCAATTAATGATCGGTTTAGCATGCGTTCCAAATGGCACCCTATACCCTACGTGGTGCCCTACTTTCGACCAGACGTATAAGCCCTGGTCAAACGTAGTGTACTTTTCAGGGAATAGGGTGCCCTTTGGGGCGTACAATGTTGTGCTTGTGTGTTACCTGTGAGGCTCCGTTAGAGGGCACTTCGTAGACACTGAGCAGAGGGAGACAGATACTCTGGATGACGCCGGCCCCGGCTACTGCTGCTGCACCCTGGAGGACAGGAGGGATGAAATATCCTTTATTACTAATGTGGTTGATAAAGCATTTAGTTATTTTGGTTGATGCATTAGAAATCATGTTTAATATATCTGTCTTAGTAAATTATTTGGCAATGTAGTAGTGTGTGTGTGTGTGTGGACCTGTGGTGTGCGGGCTAGCGTGAGCAGCAGGTGCAGGGCAGCCTCGGTGAAGTAGAGGTTCTGTTTGGAGCGCAGGCTGAGTTCTAGAGCGCTGAGAATAGAGTGGAGAGCAGGAATCTTCCTCATCACTAGAACCCAGTGTTCCCCGTCCTCGTCGGCACGACACAGCTCCTTGGCCAGGTGTAAGGCCAGCACACACACCTGAGATCGAGAGATGAAGAGGGAGAGCGAAAGAGGGGTGTGAATATGAATCGCCTCATCACTCAATGAATTACCAAGAAATCATGCAAATCTCTTTAAATCAAAACTTCTGATTCCACTCTTGCTTTACATAAACTAAAGCTAGAGATGATCCACAACAGACATGCTGACCTGCCCTGACCGTGATCAAAGATTAGAATTTGTTCAGCACATGCAGAGGTAATTCATTGCAGCTTACTATTTAGTTGGATGTGCCCTTTTTCAAAACACTTGGAGCAACAGTTATGCACTGTGTGTGTTTAGAAGAGTACAATTATTCTAGTGTTGCTTAAGGTCTGTTTTTATGCAGTTAAGCTGAAGAGAAATGTCCACATTATGTGAATAATAAAGTTAATCTCTTTCTAAATTGCCGGCGGTGTGTAACTCACCCCGTCTCTCTGGTCCTTCTGGAAGCTGCGGACGGCGTCAGTCTCCATGCTGTCTTTGTCATCCGGGATGTCCCTCACCTGAGCCGCGTGACGAGTGCTGTCAATCAGTGCCAGCGCCTCGTCCTGCACCGTCTCACACACACACAGCAGCAGCTGGGGCAGTTGGGAGATCTCCCCACCTGATCAATGTAATGAGCAATACTGTTATACTCGACAAGTCATGTACAATGAGTGTACAAAACATTAAGAACATCTTCCTAATATTGAGTTGCATACACAGCGATTAGTCCCCCTCACCGTTGAGTCCCTGTATTTGAAGTGCAGAGATGAGGGCAGAGAACACCTTGGCCTTGGTACTCTCCATCAGCTGCTGGTCGGCCTGCAGGACACTCTCCAGGATCAGAGAAAGGGGGGCCAGTACGTCAGGGGCCGTAGCCACCACACTGCAAGGGTAAACAGGACAGACAACAAAGGTGTTAGTGCTAAGACGTGCAGAAAGAGTTTGATTAACAACCAATGTACTACCTCACTGAATTAGAACAGCTTTGAGATGATTTTCATTATCCTGATATTTCAACATGTGTGGACACAATGTACATCAATTCACGCATGTGGGCACACACACAAACCTTCTCCACTGTTTAAGCAGGATCAGCAGAAGAGTAGCCATCATGGATCCCAGACGTAGACAGGGCACAGACATGGGCACCAGCAACTAGAGAGAGAGGGGGGAGGTGATAGCTAATGAGTGAGAAGAGGACAGAGATGAAAGAGATGAGAGCAGTTGTCATGGTGACAAACTCACAGCAGCTTTGGTCCCATCCAGCACGTCCATGAAGAGCTTAAGTCTGGCAGAGTCCTCCTTTAACTGCATCACATCCGACTGTAACCATCAGAACACATCAATGAATCAACCAACCACACTGATCGGCATGGTATCTTTCTTTTTACCTCCCATATATTTATGGGGTATTGTTTATCACTTATGCATGTATTCATCATGGAATTCCTATGCCATGTTTTGACAGAATTCTAGTGAATTTTTAAAAACGCCACAGTGGTGAATGGAGTGGTGTGTGACATACATGACTGGTTGAGAGGATGAGCAGCATCCGCCAGGCTGAGATGACCATCTGAGTCTCGGAGAACGAGTGCACGCCCTCTTCCTCCTCCGTCTCTGCCACATGGACCACCAGGGACTTAACATACTGGGACCAGTACTCGTAGCGCCGCCCGCTGGAGAATTTCTGCAGTGCATCCTTCAGAGAACGCTCCAGAGAGCCACTGGGGAAAAGAGAGGGCAATTCAGATAGAAGTATACTGTGTGGAACAGATATGAATGTCTGTCAGGTAGAATAGGGAATCGTGTCTGATCTATCAATTACATTTAAAACATTTCAACTCAAGTCAGTCATTGAGTCCGTCATTGAAAATAAGAATTTGTTCTTAAATGACTTGCCTGGATAAATAAAGGTTAAAAATTTTTTTTTTAAAGTCAAACTCATATCTCAATGTACATTTTATTAATTTATTGTCACAGGAATTTGTTAAGCATTTCGCACCATCAATTCACACCAGCCTGGTCTCAGACTAGACATAACATAATAAATGGAAATCAGGGACACTCAAATTAGTATAATATGTTACGTTTGTCATGGATACATAAGACAAAACCGAAAGGAGGGTGGTTGGTCGGGGTGGCAAATAACGCGAATGTCTAGCAACCCAAAAGGTTGTGTCCCAGAATCTCATCACGGACAACTTCAGCATTTTAGCTAATTAACAACTTCTCAAATACTTTTTTAGCTACTTTGCAACTACTTAGCATGTTGGCTAACCCTTCCCCTAACCCTTTAACCTAACGCCAAACATTAACCCAATATATGGCGCAGTGGTCGAAGGCACTGCATCTCAGTGCTAGAGGCGTCACTACAGACACCCTGGTTCGAATCCTGGCTGTATCACAACCGGCCGTTATTGGGAGTCCCATAGGGCGGCGCACAATTGGCCCAGCGTCGTCCGGGTTAGGGTTTGGCCGGTGTTGGCAGTCATTGTAAATAAGAATTTGTTCTTAACTGACTTTCCTACTTAAATGGTTAAATAAAAATAAAGCCCTAACCTTAACCCCTAACCTAGCTAACGTTAGCCAGCTAGCTCATGTTAGCCACCTAGCCAACATTAGCAACAAATTGTCAGTTCAGCAAATTCGGAACACAGTATACGAATTGTAATTTGTAATATGTCATGCAAAATGGATGATGGACATCCACAAATTAATACATAAATTAAATGGAGTGTCCCGGATTTACACACAGAATAATGCAGACAGCTTGACACATATCATATGCAGTTCAGTAGATAAAGACATTGACACCAGTAACAACTCAATCCACCAAATATACTGGATTGAATTGCTGTATGTGGCTATAGAAACATGTAGCCTAGTTACCTGACTACATAGTAGATCTCAAGGCCGATGATTTTCATGACAAAGGCACAGGTCTCCAGAACACAAGGCTCAGTGATGTCTGAGGGGGCGGGAAGGGTTCCAAACAAAGGCGTGGTCAGATTTTCCCAAAACCTCTCTCTGTGGGAGGAAACGTCATAGATTTAATACATACATTTATTAGGATGCCCATCAGCCAACACCGATGGCGCCACTTAGTCTTACTGGGGTCTGACAGATAATGTAAAAGGACATGAGACATAATTTACATACGTATAAAAACAAAAACATGTAATGTGTGTGCATCTGTCAGTTACACATACATGTCAATACATGCACACCAAAAGTAGGTAACAAGGGGGAGAGACGTTGTGCCATGAGGCTTTACATGAAATCACTTGAAACACACAAAAACAATGTTACGGCATTATCTCTCATGTTGGTGTGTGTGTACATGCATGTTCAACCGTGTATCCCTGGCTGTGTTAAGTGTGCCCAGGCAGTGTCAGCTCACTCACTTGGTGCGTAGGACAGAGATTGCGCTATCCCGTCGGTCCTGCCACAGGGCGTGGAGGAAGGCCAGGGCGGCGCGGTGCAGCAGGGGGGGACACCAATACTTCCCCTGCTGCCTGGAGTCAATCAGGTCCAACACAACCTGCAGACAGCTCCACTCACCCAGCAGAAACTCCTGGGAGGGAGAGAGAGAAAAGAAGAAAGACTTGTCTATTAAATTACTGAACTAAGTCTGGTATAAAGATTCAGAAACTCAAAAAGAAAACTTAACTATACGTATTAAACATCAACACACAAGTCTAAGTCCTAACATGTCCCTGTCCTACGCTTAGACTGCCTGCTTTGCCCAGCTCTTACCTTTGACCCCTCTGCACCGTCCTTGACCTCCAGGTTGAGGAAGAGCTCGATGAGGCCCGGCTGGGTCTCCACGGCCACGGTGAGGAACTCCAGGATCATCACCTTGATCCTCATGTCCTCCGTCCTGCTCTGTAGCCGAGTCAGAAAGGCATCCCTGATGGCAGCCGCATCACCGCCCAGGCAGGCGTACACCGACATGGGAGCCACCTGGAAACCAGAAGGTTACGTAAATATTACACAAGATCTTGAGAGACTAGTACTGTAGTCTACTTCAACAGTGTCTCACTGCGTTCTTTTGCTCTCTACTTTTAAGCCCTGTAACAACTAGCCAACAGAGAATGTGGCTAGTGTAACTTATGATGCTGCTAGAACTACGTTGGGATTTTCACTACCTTAGTTGATTGCTATGATCATCATATGTGCAATGTGTGTCAAGTTACCGTGGCGAGCCTCTTGAGCAGCTGGATGGCGAGGCGCGGTAGGGCCGGGTCGTGTTTGTGGTAGATGTACTTAGCAAGCACGGCAATTAGGTTGCTGCCGTGGCCACCGTGCTGCGTCAGCGCCTGCTCCAGGGGCGAAACGGCACTCGACGGTGGCTTGAGGCGGATCACGTTGTTGGTGACGGAGAAGGCCAGCTTGACCGTCTGGATAAGGATCTGACCTGGGCCCTCTGAGCCACCACTAGAGGGAGACCCAGAAAGATTTAAATTGACATGGAATATATATATAATAAACAGAATTCATTGTAAGTGGTCAAGGATAGTCAAGCTGCTGCCTCCGAAGCACAATACCACTGCAGCATGGATTTCAATCCGTCCCTCTGAATTTCAGAAAATGCTCCATCTTTCCTCTGTACTTCTGTCCTCTCCAATAAAAAAATACTTGAGTGGGACTGCCCCACTATTTAAAAAAAAGAAAGCTGTGGCAACTCTATATCCACTGCTTTTCTATCTACATGCAATGTTCTGAACCGGTCTCCCCCTCCTGAGACACTATGATACAAAGACCACTGGTGTAGCAGAGTGGTCAGCTGTAGACACGCCAAGGTGTAGAGTGACACGTTACCTGCTGGGCTGAGCAGCCAGGACCACGTCTATGGTGTCCACTCCCACCCCCATGATATTAACCACCGCCTGGCCAGCCTCGGTGTTAGCCAGACTGTAGATACACAGAGACTGGAGGGTTGGCGTGCTGGGGGAGAGATAGAGAAAGGTTAAAATATGACACCAATCCTTTTCTGTTTGATAGTAATACTATGAGGTTAGGCTCCATCTGAGTCTACAGAGTCTTGTCAGTCTGCAAAGCACTATTCAGATGTGCGTTTTACTCAGTCCCAAATTCAATAACCAGCAATTCAGACAGACAAGAAGCATTTAGTTTCTTAGTGATGTAATGTCTGTTTAGGTAGAATAAGGAATGTTGTTTTGATATGCACAGCAGCCCTACCTGCCACTAGCCTCTCCCTCTGGACTGAGGTTCAGGATGGCATGGACCAACTCCAGGATCAGACAACCTAGAGGATTCAGAATGTTTTTCAGTCTGACAGTAGTTTTACAGCCAGCCCTTTCAATACGGCTAAGGCCACCCTCAACTGTGGGCCCTGGTCAAAAGTATTGCACTATAAAACGGGAACAGAGTCCAATTTCAGACAGAAACTGCACATATTCTAAAAGGGATATCACTGATGTAGTTGACCACCATAGACTTGTGAAGGTACTCACCGATCCTCTCTCTGACTCCGTGGGTGTTGTAGCGCCACTTGTGGTAGGTGGGCAGCATCTCCTTCAGCACCAGCAGCACACAGGGGATGAGGCCCTTGTCCTGGGTGCTGCCCAGTTGGCCCTGAGGGCAGGAGGGACACACAGTCATTACAACTACTGATAGTCAGCCAGCCGCTCAATGCCAAATAAACTCCTAGCCCCTAAACACAAGACCTTTGTGGAGATTGAGGAGTGGAGAAGTGTTATGATAATGTATTGTCTGTTTTTGTCTTGTCTGTATGCTTATTTTATTTTCCCCCTTTAAAAACAGAATTACTTGAAACGGCTATGTAATGCCCCATGTAAAAGAAAGACATTGAGATGGGATAGATGTAAGCTATTTTTTGGGGGGTGGATGAGCCATTACTAGACTGTTAATAGAATAGAGAGAGCGAGATACCTTGACCAGGGTGGTGACGAGGCGCAGGAAGGCGATGGTCACAGCGTATTCCCCTCTGGGCTGCTCAATCAGGACCAGCAGGTTGCCGTAGTTACCTGCCTTCATCCCCTCAGCACTGGATATATAAAAATACATAATATTAACTATGATGAAACATGTGTATATGCATGGGTATATGTATGTATGTATGTGTGTATGTGTGTATGTATGTGTGTATGTATGTATGTATGTATGTATGTATGTATGTATGTATGTATGTATGTATGTATGTATGTATGTGTGTATGTGTGTATGTGTGTATGTGTGTATGTGTGTATGTATGTATGTATGTATGTATGTATGTATGTATGTATGTATGTATGTATGTATGTATGTATGTATGTATGTATGTATGTATGTATGTATGTATGTATGTATGCACGTAGATATGGGTAAGTGGGGGCTGTTTTTCTTTTTGTTCTGTGTGCTTTGTCTCTGTATCTCTTAATATGGGTGAAAATTGTGAAATTTCAATAAAAATACTGTTACAAAAAAACTATGATGAAACAAGACCCCTCAAAGACTCCCCCCACTGTGAATATGATATGATGTGACACAACCTACCTGATGGACTGTGCCATATTGGTCAGAGGGGAGGAGGCGAAGGGCAGAAAACCAGTGTGGTGCAAGCTGGACCAAACCTATTCAGAAAGTAGAGGGGGCATAACAATACACACATATTAAGGACTGGTAAAGGTCCCATTTTTATCTCAATATCAAATAATTTCTTGTTAACAATTAAGTACATGTGATTGTTTTCAATGAAATGATCGAAAATAGCTTCTTATCAAAGAGCAATTTCTCAAGCAATAATTGTATTTTATTATCTGGGAGTGGTTAGGAGGGGATAACTGAAAACAGCTTTTATTGGCAGAGAGGTTTGGAACTCTTTCCTATTGGTCTATTAACCAAATGTACCACCTAGTGATATCACCAGGCAGGCCAAAACTCCATCCCACCAAAACAGGATGACATTTCAGGTGGTCTTTTCAAACACCTCTTACAATAAAAAAGGCCTTATTTTCAAAACTGAAACCATATCATGACCAAGACTTGGCATCTATAAGGTCTTATTTATGCTTACATGTAAGCAATGACATGAGAAATATATATAAAACACAGGAAATAATGTTTTTGACTGCACACGTCCTTTAAGTCTGTTGGAGGCTATGAGGCCCCTCAGAGCCGCGTAGAGCAGGGTTTCCCAAACTCGGTCCTGGGCCTCCCTACACAACGGACTCAAATAACCAACTCACCATCAAGCTTTGATTATTTCAAATCAGCTGTGTTGTTCTAGGGCAAAAACCAAAACGTGCACCCAGGGGAAGCCTCAGGACTGCGTTTGGGAAAACCTGCTCTACCAGACCATCTGTAACCCACCTTGCCAGGCATCCTAGCAGCCAGGACGATGAGGCAGTTTGCACAGGACGCTATCACATCCACTGGAGGGTTGATGACTGACGTCAACCTAACTCAAAGACACCGCAATATTCTCAAATAATCCATGAATACAAAGTACCAACAAATACAAAATACTTACAAATCAACTTTGAAGGGAGCCCAAACAAGCTATTCATTATTCCATGTGAAATATATGATTACTGTCCATGACAGAGTGATAAAGAGATGTGTGTGTTGCATCTCACCTCTGCAGTAACATGTAGATGCGTGAGGTGAGGGGCAGCAGACAGTCAGACACGGTCCAGTCTGTGCTGATCATCTTATGGACCAGGTCCAGGATGGGCTTCACACGCTCACAGTGCAAGATCACATCTGGACCAGGGAGAGAACCACACACACATATTCACATACACTGAAACAAAAACTATTGTATTGAAGGATCTCTGCTGATAGAGAAATTATTTGAGTGTGTGTGTACTGTATGTTTGAGGTTGCATTTGGGTATATAGTATGACTTGACCTGTGTAAGTATATGTGTGAGTCTGTAAATGTGCCTGTATTTATCTAGTTACCTGCAGTAGAGACAACGTGGAGCAGCATCTCTATCTCACAGGTGAACAGGATCCAGGCACTGTAGGAGTAGTCCCAGCGCACCACGTAGCCCTGCTCCCCCACAGCCACCTGACCGAGCACACCCTGAGGCATCCGCAGGTTAGTCTGGCCCAGGCCTGAAGGACAGAGGGAGAGATCTCAATCAGAAATATTTGAAGAAATGTAATGAAAGACAATTACTTAAAGACTATAACATCACAAAAATACTAATGTGCACACATTAGTCTGTTTATTCTAACAAGCAGCCTAAACACACCGAGAGGGTAGAGGAGTTTTGGTGCTTGTCTCCTCCACAGTGTCTCGTCATCTCTAGAGATGACGTCATTGGGCTTTGTTTTGTAGACCTCGGTGTAGAACGACATCTTGTCCAGGAAAATGTACACCTAACACACAGACACATGAATCAAGTGTAACCACAGACACATTAATCAAGTGTAACCACAGACCAGCAGAACGGTGTGTGTAATCAATACCTTCTTTGCAGTGGACTTATCTGACAGGAGCGCAGTAAGGAGCTGCAACAGCATACCAGTCTTGTGTGGGAACATTCCCATTGCGCTATCCAGGATCATTCCCAATCCCATAGTGGGCTTCTGGGAAAAGCATTCAAAAAGCCATATATTAGGAAATTTAGCTAGAGACATATTCTTGGAGTGATTTCACATCCTTCACGAATCAGAATCGGTTTAATTAATTTCTCCTCACCGTTTCCCAGAAGAGCTCAGCCAGACTGGGCGCAGAGAGGACTTCACACGCTGCATTTATTAGATGCTATAGGGGGGGGCATTCAATCATTAATCTGTGATATTATTTATCAGCATCATTAGGAATGTGAAACTATGCAGAATTCTTAAGTCATGAATCTGTGATATCACTGATCAGTCTGTGCTTACAACTCAACAATATCGTTACTTGTCTGAGCCTCAATGTGCGATAGCAAGGCCTGGTACCTGTTGGCTGCCCAGCGTCTCCTCTTCAAAGGAGGTAATGACAAAGGAGAGGAGGCCGTAGATACACATCCTGGCTGTACTGGCTGTGCACTGTGGGAGGAGGAAACATAACATGGCGGCAGGTGTGGTTAGAGCATTGGACCAGTAACCGAAAGGTTGCTGGGTTGAATCCCCGAGCTGACAAGGTAAAAATCGGTTATTCTGCCCCTGAACAAGGCAGTTAAACCAACTGTTCCTAGGCCATCATTGAAAATAAGAATTTGTTCTTAACTGACTTACCTAGTTAAATAAATGTTCAATAAATACAAAAAAATTAAAGCAGAATATTTCTTAAACATTGTGCGTGTTGTGCTGTATGCGTATGTAAAATGTGTTTGTGTGTGCTGTCCTGTGCTAGGTGAGCATTTCGTTGTGTGTGTATTTTTATTTTAATGTGTGTGTACTTACATTATTCCCAGTGCCTCCCAGACCCTGCAGCATGGTGGTGAGGTACTGAAACACCCCCAGTTGTAGGGAGGTGTTCCCGATGCGTCTGATGACGGGGCTGGACTCATCTGGGCTCAGGGTGTGTCTCAGCAGGACCCAGGCCAGCAGCACTGGCCCGTGGTGAGGGATGTCACCAAACGTCAGCAGCATCTGGTCCATCTCCTGGTGGGTGACAAAGTTGACAATAATGAGAGTCACTTCTTGATCAATTGCAAAGTATTCCACCATCGAACTGATCACCAAAACTACTACTTCTAGATCATTTCAATCTGAACTAGCTCATTCTGATAACAAAACTGGAGTGTATACACGTCAATTCCAACAGTACATGTAAAGGTGCTCAGTGTTTACCCTGCTGATGGCAGGGGTGTTGGAGAACTGGTGCTGCTCCGTGCGGTCCTCTAGGGCACACTTGTGGAGAAAGTCTATGTCCATGCCTTCCACCAGGATCAGACAGCTGAAGTACCTGCAAGACAGAAGGAGAGAAATTAACAAGAGGGAATATCTTTAGAAAAGATTATTGTTCTTTAATTAAACTGAATCCCTTGCCCAAGCCAAAGCAACAAATGTAGCAATTATCCTGAAAATGTAACTTACATCTGTCTGACCAATAAAGATGCCATTAGGAAGTAGCTAGCTGGCTATGTAGATTTACATCCAGTACAGTGTATTCGCTAATGCTCTGCCATTCTGTTTACAAATTAATTGCTAACGGAAACAAATGTAGCTTGCAATCTTCTAAAATGTAGGCCATGTCCCTAACCCCAGATCAATACAGAGGCCAACAAGAAGTAGCTAGCTATATGAATATTTCCATCCACTCCAGTGTATTAGTGCTGTGACTGACCCGATGCGGTCAACCAGGGCATCCATGCTCTTGTCTACCAGGTGCCTGTTGGTCTGGCGAAGGCCGAAGCCCTGCTCCTTGAACATCTTGGTGAAGCTGAGCAGGTCTCCGGGACCCATCTCAAAGTAGGCATAGTACAGGAACAGGATCTCCAGCAGCAGGGACTGCTCCCTCAGACACTGCAGGAACCAGCGGGACACCTGCCTCTCCGTCTGACCAGAGAGAAACATGATTGATTAAGAAAGATGCACATAATAGAAATAAGATACAATATATAACTGATGAAAACCTTTGATTTCCTGGAGAAAAGTCACAGCATCTGGTTTAAATACAACACCAGTCAAAAGTGTGGACACACCTAATGATTCCAGGGTTTTTCTTTAGTTTCACTATTTTCTACATTGTAGAATAACAGTGAAAACATCAAAACTATGAAATAACACATATGGAATCATATAGTAACCAAACAAGTGTTAAACAAATGGCAGAGAGGTTTGGCATTCTCTCTACCAGCTTCACGAGGTAGTCACCTGGAATGCATTTCACTTTCACAGGTGTGCCTTGTTAAAGGTTAATTTGTGGAATTTCATTCTTAATGTGTTTGAGCCAATGAGTTGTGTTGTGACAAGGTAGGTGTAAAATATCAAGTCCATATTATGGCAAGAACAGCTCAAATAAGCAAAGAGAAACCTCGACAGTCCAGGCCCTACACCCAAATAAGGGCATGACTGACCTTCATGTCTTAAAGTGGAACAAACTCCCTACGCCAGGACCGGAAAACTTCAACCTCTTTAAGGAAATTTGAAAATTTAGATGCACTAAAGTTCACTGGATGTCATAAGGTGAATGCACCAATTTGTAAGTCGCTCTGGAAAACCAACTTAAATGTAAATGTAAAGAGCTCAAATGATGATGACTGACCTTCATGTCTTAAAGTATACCCGGAAAACTTCAATAACTTGAAAATTTCTTAAAGTCCAGTCGCAAAAACCGACAAGAGCTATGATGAAACTCGCACTCATGAGGAAAGGAAGACCCAGAGTTACCTCTGCTGCAGGAGATAAGTTCATTAGAGTTTACTGCACCTCAGATTGCAGCCCAAATAAATGCTTCAGAGTTCAAGTAACAGACCCATCAACATCAACTGTTCAGGAGACCGCGTAAATCAGGCCTTCATGGTTGAATTGCTGCAAAGAAACCACTACTAAAGGACACCAATAATAAGAACAGACTTGCTTGGGCCAAGAAACACGAGCAATAGACATTAAACCGGTGGAAATCTGTCCTTTGGTCTGATTTTTGGTTCAAACCACCGTGCCTTTGTGAGACGCAGAGCAGGTGAACGGATGATCTCCATGAAGCATGGAGGTGTGATGGTGCGTTGGAGGTGACACTGTCGGTTATTTAATAAGAATTCAAAAAGGTACACTTAATCAGCATGGCTACCTCAGCATTCTGCAGCGATACACCATCCCATCTGGTTTGCGCTTGTTTTTCAACAGGACAATGACCCAACACACCTCCAGGCTGTGTAAGGGCTATTTGACCAAGAAGCTGAGTGATACAGTGCTGCATCAGATGACCTGGCCTCCACAATCACCCGACCTCAAACCAATTGAGATGGTTGAGACGAGTTAAACCGCAGAGTGAAGGAAAAACAGCCAACAAGTGCTCAGCATATGTAGAAACTCCTTCAAGACTGTTGGAAAAGCATTCCAGGTGCTGCTGGTTGAGAGAATGCCAAGAGTGCAAAGCTGTAATCAAGGCAACGGGTGGCTACTTTGAAGAATCTCAAATATAAAATATATTTGGATTTGTTTAACACTTTTTTGGTTACTACATGATTCCACATTTTATTTCATTGTTTTGATTGTCTTCACTATTATTCTACAATGTTAAAAATAGTAAAAACAAAGAAAAACCCTTGAATGAGTAGGTGTCCAAACTTTTGACTGGTACTGAAGGTGGAAAACATTTCCACAAGATAATGTTGAAAACATTACGATAAGAACTTATGGAGAGTTTGAGATACCCATATTTACTTCAAGCAATGAGGAGTCAATCAAATCCTAAACTCAATGTCTAACTTGGAATAGGGTAGTAAAGAATGTAGTTCTAACCATGAGGTTGCCATGCGTCTCCCATGTCGGGGATTCAGCTTTGAACAGGGTCTCAAACTGCTTCTGGTAGTTGTTGACTAGGTCCTTTTCCAGCTTGTTCACACAGTTGGAGTACTCCACCTGCACCCAAAGCAAAAAAAACAACAACAATTGATTCAAAGTTGTCATACCTTTTTTTTTAAATGTTTACACACTTCCATGTCTAAACTGTACTTTTTGTAACCTGTCCCATTGTATGATTCACTGTTATTTCCCATAATTGGTATCAATAAATGTAAACACAGGTTACAATGTGTTAGATACACTGTAAAAGATCATAGCTACTACAAATAGCCAATCAGGAACATTGGCCTGTACTGTATTAGCATCAAATGAGCTTACCAGCAAATGAGCTTACCCATACACATACATACAGATGAGTTTAGTGTAACATTGGACCACAGTGTAAGCCCTAGCAGACAGAAGGGAGCTCCTTACCCTGTAAGGGTGTCTCTCATCCTGAAAGTACGTCAGCAGGAGGAGGACGCATCGCAGATGACACACACGCTCCTCGTAGTAATAGTCAGCGATCTGAACACAGACACACACTCAAAGAATCAGTGTATAAGCCTATCAATTGACCTGATTATGCTTTATGAGCTGGTGAAATAGAATTCCAGCAAACTTAGGTAGCTTTTGGGAGCTTGTACTAACCTTCAGAAGTAGGGCTTGGCTCGGTCTCTCATCCTGCAGAACATCCTATGAGGGCAGATAAGATATCTCTAGTCAAGTTTCATGGGGCAGGTTCTCTAGTCAAGGTTCATGAGGCAGCATTGGACTAGTAACCGAAAGGTTGCAAGGTCAAATCCCATAGCTGACAAGGTAAAAATCTGTCGTTCTGCCCACGAACAAGGCAGTGTTCAGTGTTCCTAGGCCATCAATTAAAATAAGAATTTGTTCTTAACTGACTTGCCTAGTTAAATAAAGGTTAAACTAAATAAATAAACATGTCTAGACTGACAATATTTAGTAGTAAATGTTGTCAGTTATCTGATATTTTTTCTGAATCTAGTATCACTACACACAGAGCAAGAGAGAGCGAGGTAGCGAGACTACCTTCAGTGTGTTGCGGGTCCCTCTGTAATCTTCTTGAAGGTAACATTGTAAAATCTGTACACTCTGCTGTTGATCCAGACCCTGGGAAAAAAAGAAGCGTGTTAATAAATTCCACAAAGTAAAGGAATTAAAAAAACTGTTAATCATACCCTGTTCATATACTGTATTCAAGTTAATAGGTGTTGTGTCTCCATGCATCATTACACTGGCATTTTTCCTATTTTGTTGCATTAGAACCTGTAATTGAAATATATTTTTATTTGGATTTCATGTAATGGACATAGACAAAATAGTCCAAATTGGTGAAGTGTAAAAATGTACTTGTTTCAATTTTATTTTTATTAAGTTAAAAGTGGTGCGTGCATATGTATTCGCCCCCTTTGCTATGAAGCCGCTAAATAAGATCTGGTGCAACCAATTGCCTTCATAAGACACATAATTAGTTAAATAAAGTCCTCCTGTGTGCAATCTAAGTGTCACATTATCTCAGAATATACACACACCAGTTCTTAAAGGCCCCAGAGTCTGCAATACCACTATGAAGACCAAGGAGGTCCCCAAACAAGTCAGGGACAAAGTTGTGGAGAAGTACAGATCAAGGTTGGGTTATAAATAAATATCAGAAACTTTGAAGATCCCACAGAGCACCATTAAATCCTTTATTAAAAAATTGAAAGAATATGGCACCACAAACCTGCCAAGAGAGGGCTGCCCACAAACTCAACAAAGAGACCAAAGATAACCCTGAAGGAGCTGCAAAGTTCCACAGCGGCTAATGGAGTATCTGTCCATAGGACCACTTTAAGCCGTACACTCCACAGAGCTGGGCTTCAAGGAAGAGTGGCCAGAAAAAATAAGAAAACACATTTGGTGTTTGCCAAAAGGCATGTGGGAGACTCCCTAAATATATGGAAGAAGGTACTCTGGTCAGATGAGACAAATTGAGCTTTTTGGCCATCAATGAAAACACTGTCTGGCGCAAACCCAACACCTCATCACCCTGAGAACACCATCCCCACAGTGAAGCATGGTGGTGGCAGCATCATGCTGTGGGTATGTTTTTCCATCAGGGACTGGGAAACTAGTCAGAATTTAAGGAATGATGGATGGTGCTAAATACAGTGAGATTCTTGAGGGAAACCTGTTTCAGTCTTCACGAGTTTTGAGACTGGAACAGAGGTTCACCTTACAGCACGACAATGACACTGAGCATACTGCTAAAGCAACACTCGAGTGGTTTAAGAGGAAACATTTAAATGTCTTGGAATGGCCTAGTCAAAGCCCAGACCTCAATCCAATTGAGAATTTGGTATGACTTAAAGATTGCTGTACACCAGCGGAACCCATCCAACTTGAAGGAGCTGGAGCAGTTTTGCATTGAAGAATGGGCAAAAATCCCGGTGGCTAGATGTGCCAAGCATATAGAGACATAATTAGGAGATTTGCAGCTGTAAAAGGTGGCTCTACAAAGTATTGACTTTGGGGGGGGGGGGGGGGGGGGGGGGGTGAATAGTTATGCATGCTCAAGTTCTGTTTTTGTCTTAATTATTGTTTTGTTGCACACAAAAAATAATTTGCATCTTCAAAGTGGTAAACATGTGTAAATCAAACAATACAAACCCCCCCAAAAAATGAATTTTAATTCCAGGGTGTAAGGCATTGGAAAAATGCCAAAGGGGTGAATACTTTCGCAAGCCACTGTAGTATTCAAAATAATACCCATTTTTTCCATGCATCATTACACTATACAGTATCAGTTTCTGACTTCATTCACTATCCTGTCAGATCATTTCAGCATTCCTTACCAACAGTTTACTGATCCTCAGACCAAAATCCTTCAATGGTTGGGCCACACCTTTGTCCGCTTTCAGTTTTTCCGCCGCTGATGAACTAAAACAAGGAAAAAATGTCAAACATAATTTGGTCTATCGACAAGCTTAACTATTTCGTATTGGATCATTTAAATTGTTAGATTGCACAGCATACCTGGGTGTTTTGTAGTAACACAGCCCTTGAAGTAATCGTTCCCAATTTCGATCTAGTTCTTCCTCTATTTGAGCCTTCATCCATCAAGGATGGATGTAATATTGAAGGGAAAAAAGCACAGTGGCAGACATTGTCAGAATTTTTTGAAATATAAAATATATGATAGGTGAGGAAATAAAGGCTACATACCGGTTCCCTCAATGCAGATCTCCCCAGTAAGATAGTCCATAACTCTCGGCTGCTCCTGCAAAAGCAAAACAATCCCATAGTTCCCTAGATAGTATTTTCAGGTGGTTAAACTCATAAGTTAACTGTTCAAATCGGAGTTATGGCTTTAGTGGCATAACGGCAAATATGGTTTAAGTTAGACATATAGCTATTAAAAAGTAACTTCATAAAAGTACAGTGAGTGGCCACAGTTAGAACAAAGCTAACTAATAACAAGTGTGCTATGATGTTTGTTATTGTGAACCAGCTGTCAACTCCCTCAAGCTGACTAGGTAGCTAATTAGCTGTACCAGTTTAATACGCAAAACCAGCATTAACGTTATGTTGAGTTAGTTAGCTAGCTAGCTAAATTATCAAGTACATGTTTTTATGACGAATACATGTCTTAAAGTGTATTCCCAGACAAATGCCAGTTGTAAGCTAACTAAGCTTGCTAGTTCACGTCTCGTTGATGCATGCTGCTGTCGTCATGCGTTTGGAACTGTGTAACAGACCGCGCTATCATGCCATTCAAATGTATTTAGCAAGCATGTTAACGAGCTAGCAGCTTGCTACTACTAGCAACTAGTTCCCTCCAAGGGAAGCTTTCACATTGCTGTACAAATTTAAGTACAATTTCTAAAATAAAGCATATGTTAAACTTTACTCATGAATTTGAAAGCTATAATGGTCAAAGTATACATAAGTTGTATTTCATTTAGTTACCTCACATACATCTCCGAGTCCGCCATCTTCTCCCTGCAACGTGACGTAACTTGTCTGCGACATGGACCCCATCACGTGACCTGTAGATGTTATGGTTATAGTTATGATTTTAAATGTATATAAATACCAAACATTTACCATTCCCATGAAATTAAATATATAACAAGAAAATATCGCACATCGTGCACCGTAAATAAAGGTTTCATGTACCACGTGACATGGCTGTCAATATGGCCACCTCCTACTGGGTATGAGGAACGCCAGCTGATTGGGCAGAATATAATTGTCGAAAGATCAGATATCGCTTTACTCATTTATTCTGATATGTGCAGTATTTACCTGGTAAGTCCATTTGTGATACTTTCAATTCATTTTAAATAGCCGGTATTCGACCATTAAACGGTTATCTGAACGAGAACTCAACTCTGTACATTTGTCAGATTAATTTTTGCTAACGTTAACTTGGATGCGGGGTCGCTGCATCGGCTGAAATTGCATTCAAGCATTTCTCACTACAGTGAGAGGGATCTGTAGCAAGGCCACGTTATGTAGCAGTGCAAATGCATAAAGCTATTTGATATCTCAAATGATCATGAATTAACGCTTGTTACCATAAATCGTTCGTTTTAAAGATACCGTATAAATAATTTTAACCCTCACCACCTCTTGTATGAGAAAAAGGTTGGAGTTAAGGCATTTCTACTTGTCTAGACTTGTCCTTTTGGATTGTCATCTCTAGACTTTACTGTCGAGTACAATTTCTGGTAAATAATTCATCCATAGCAATTATTAGTCATAATCACTTTTAGCTACATGACAGTTAATGCTAAGAGTGGCAATCGGTCATGGGCATTATGCCGCGTTCACATACTAGTCGAATCTAGAAAATTTCCAGTTGTAGTTATACACGTGTGATGTTTAACCAGTTAGCATGTCGGACATTTCCGAGTTTCCTAATTCGACTGGCGACTGAACGCGGCATTAGTCAGTGGGTCAAGGTTCAGTGCTATTTCAACAGTCGATGTGGGGTGTGGATCTTTTGAAATAAGTGTGAGTGTAATGGGAAAACAATGGTTTCTAATATATTCAACGTTTTGATTCTCATTAAATCGTTTTTCACTGTATTCTGCTTCAGCCATTTTGATACTTTTGTTTTCACAGATACAGGACAGGCCTAAGATTGTGGACTAAAATAAGAACTAACCATGATGTGTGCCGCAGAAAGGAATTGACAGACCTTTCAAATAAGAGATTTGTGTTCGAGCTGGAGTCTTCTGCCGTGAACCGCCCTCCCTCCCTGTCTTCTCCCCCGATTGCAACCATGCAGACCAACCCGGTACTGGTGGAGTCTGCAGTGGTCTTCTCTGTGGTGATGTGTGTCCACATGGCCGTGTGGAACCAGCACTCCTGGTGCTGCGTGGCCCTGGTCATCCAGGCCTTCTACGTGCAGCACAAGTGGGACCGCCTGCTCCGTAATGGCAACGCCGTCTTTCAGTGGCGCCTGTCAGCCAACAGCGGCATCGTCCCAGCAGTCATGGTGATGCCCCTGCTGGGTGTGGCGCTGCGGGAGAAGTGCGCCGCCTCGGGGAACGTCTACTTTGAGCGTTTCTCCATGGTGGTCACAGTGACAGGCATGATGCTGGCACTGTTCCTGTCGCTCCTCGCGCTGGGCATCACAAGGCCCGTGCCCACCAACACATGCGTGATTGCGGGTGTGGCGAGCAGTGCCATCCTGTACACAGTGAAGCAGACCCTAACAGTGTCGGAGGTGATTGAGGTTCTGGAGGTGCTGCTGATATTCGTCTACCTGAGTCTGATCGTGCTCTACCTGCTACCGCGCTGCTTCACGCCCGGCGAGGCCCTCCTCATCGTCGGGGGCATCAGCTTCATCGTCAACCAGCTCATAAAGCGCTCACTCAACATGGCTGAGGTCAAAGGGGAGCCTGTCCACTACTTCCTGCCCGTGGTGGTGGTAGGATCTCTTCTCCTAGGGGTGTTTTTCGCCCTGCTCTTCTGCTTCATGGAGTCTGAGACCTGGGTGTCGTCGCTCTTCTTCCACATGATGACGGCTGTGCTGGGCCTGGGGATCCTCATGCCCTGGCTCTCCCTCCTCATCCGCCGCCACCCCATCATGTGGCTGCTGGACTTTGTGACTCTGAACGACAAGCGTCTGTGCCTGCTGGGGTACTGGGTGCTGTTGGCCACACTGGCCACCCTGGTTGTGCTGCACCAGAACTACCAGCGCCAGTCAGGCTCCAAGAAGCACCAGGCCTCTACGGTAGTCAGAAAGTACTTCCACCTCATTGTAGTAGCCACCTTCGTCCCAGGCCTGGTGTATGACCGCCAGCTCCTACACGTGGCGTCCGTGGGCTGCCTGGGGGCCTTCCTGCTCCTGGAGTATGTGCGCTACTTCCGCATCCGCCCGCTGGGTCAACTCCTCCGTCAGTTACTCACCCTGTTCCTGGACGAGCGTGACTCTGGACCTCTCATCCTCACCCACATCTACCTCCTCCTGGGCATGTCCCTGCCTATCTGGCTGTTCCCGGGGCCCTGCGCCCCCAAAGGCATCCTGCCTGGGGCGGGGGGCCTGGTGCCCTACGCCGGGGTGCTGGCGGTGGGTGTGGGGGACACAGTGGCGTCGGTGTTCGGCAGCAGCATGGGCGAGATCCGCTGGCCGGGCACCAAGAAGACAGTGGAGGGCACAGCCACGTCGGTATTTGCCCAGATCATCGCTGTGGCTATCTTCCTCATATTCGACCCCACCATCAATCTGAACTCCACCTACTCATGGATCGTGGGCTCCATCACCATGGTAGCCATGCTGGAGGCCTACACCTCGCAGATAGACAACCTGCTGCTGCCGCTTTACCTCTTCATCCTGCTGCTGCTCTGATGACCCCCGTGGAGCACCGCACACAGGTCATGTTTGAGATCGACTACCTTGCAGACTGACAGATCTGCAAATCATAGTGAGTATCCGTTTAGGATGCAAGGCGATTTGTAGATCAGTTGGTCTCCTCAGTCTGTGATCAGCGGCTGAGCAGATGCACTTAAACACAGCCACACGGTGACCTCTTGACCAGAGGTCAGAGTGGAAAGGCTAACCAATGTAATTTCTGAATCTTAAAGTCTAAGGGAATGTATGGAAATCCTCATTGGATGTCTAAGGATTGTTTTGTTGCTTTGTGAGAGTAAAAGTTATGATCTGTTATATTGATGTTGCATTGATAATCTCTCCACTAACATGACCGTGTGTGGGAAAATCAATATGGCTGGCACAAAGAAGGATGAAGTACAATCTGATAGCACTGCTAGCTAGGGAATGAGCTTGCATACATTGAGAAATACATGAAGACGGAACATACACTCTAGATTTTGCTCTTCATTTTGTGGGACAACAGCATGACAATAGAATCAGTGATGTTCAGCTAGAATACAACAAGTTGGTTCAAAATACACACTACTGTTTTTTTGTGTTTTTTTTTCATATCAGTTGCTTGGTGAGGATAAGGGAGGTTAAATCATTTTGTTTGAGAGCAGGGTCGTATTCATTAGGGCACACCGTAGCAAAATGTTTGGCAATGGAAAATGAAAACGTGCATTCCTCATTGGACAAGTTTGGGGTAGTCCTGCCTTGTTTCAGTCTGTTTTCTGTTTGGTGCCTAACCACTGTTGATAATGGCTGACCCTGGCCATGACCCCACTCTGCAAAGGTGTCTCAGAGTTGGGATATGCAAGAAAATAATACATTTCCAATTCACACATGCGTATTAACACATGTGTACATGTGTAAAATAGGACAAATAGAAGCACCCACATTCTTCTTATTATTATTAGTGAATATGACCCAGCTCTGTCTTGATGGAGGTGGGGGATTCCTGAGGGACAGAGGATGAATGTCACTGTAACACGCTGAAATCCCAAACTACTTAATTATACAACAGGAGATGGAGTTCAGTACATTGGACAAAATGTATTTTAGCCGGAATTAAGTTTCCCTGCCCTGATCAGCAGTCATGGCAGACACTGGTTAATGGCACGTTTTAACAAATTGTGATGGGCTTCTTTTTTTTGCTAAAGGAAAGCTACCTTTGTACAGCCTTTTGAAGAACATTAATTTGATCATTTGTTTTTCCAGAGCATTTTTTGTTGTTACAATTTCATCGGACTATAATTTATTTGCATTTCTTGTTGTGGCAATATTACGGACTGATTGCGGGACATATTTGCCTTAAAGAAGTATATTTTGTATCACACATTACCTAGTACTGTAAATACTCTAGCTGACAGCATGGTTTGTGTTGAAGTAGACTGGTTGATTCTTCAATATGCCAGCAGTTTATACACTATAGCATGACATTAAACATTTTGAAATCCTTTACTGTAACTTGTATACAGAAATTACCCTACAGTGTCTTCAGTTTTCTATGAATCCTTTGTCTTTTATCCTGGTGTTTTGATAGGACCCTCTCCAAAATATACATTAATTTCCTTATCGTTCATCCCCCCCAAAATCTGATTTGTATATTGGAAATAAATTCTAGAGATGATATAACAGGGCCACATGTCATGAACATATTGAATTCATGTTTTGTTAAATTTTGAAGTGATTTAAATTCATTTCCTGATAGTGTTTATAAGCTGAAGGAAGGTATGTATTTATGGTGTAATGAAAGTAACTACATGTACCCTTTTAAAATTAAATCAGCTAACATTGAGATGCTATACTAGTTATCTGTAGATTCATCTTTCTCTATCTGGCTGTGTTTAGACAGGCAGCCCAATTCTTCTGATCTTTTTCCACTAATTAGTCTTGACCAATCAGATCAGCTTGTTATCAGAATTGATCTGCCTGTGTAAAACGCCTCTGAGTCAGACATGTCACGTTAAACTACAACTGTCCATAGCAGTGGAGGCTGCTGAGGGGAGGATGAATCAATGTCTGGAATGGAGGGAATGTAATGGCATCAAACACATGGAGACCATGTATTTGATACCAATCCGCTCCAGCCATTACCAGAAGCCCATCATCCACAAATAAGGTACCACCAACCTCCTGTGGTCCATAGGAGCCTCTGCGTTCTCATAGCCTAGTTAAACTAGACTGAAATTGGCACTCAAACCATAGTGCACATTGAGTCTGGTACAGCCAGGCTCCAATTCCCCTTCCTCCAGTTTACTGTGCATTCTTGAGAGACCTTTTTATAATGTTTGTTTACTTGTTTTCTCAGCATGGAACTGACAGTATTTGATGAATCTGTAATAAATAAGTAGTATTTTGTTTGTTGCCTTTTCCAATAATCCGTAATGATAATTTATGAGCTTGTTCTTGCCTTTGACAGGAAGCACTTGTATTGCATGGCAGATTGTTGCATCATTAAAGGCCTTTTATGCTAGATGTTTGTCTGTTTTTCATCCAGATATAGCAGGGTATACAGTGCCTTGCGAAAGTATTCGGCCCCCTTGAACTTTGTGACCTTTTGCCACATTTCAGGCTTCAAACATAAAAATATAAAACTGTATTTTTTTGTGAAGAATCAACAACAAGTGAGACACAATCATGAAGTGGAACAACATTTATTGGATATTTAAAAAAAAAAAAAAACTGAAAAATTGGGCATGCAAAATTATTCAGCCCCTATACTTTGAGTGCATCAAATTCTCCAGAAGTTCAGTGAGGATCTCTGAATAATCCAATGTTGACCTAAATGACTAATGATGATAAATTACAATCCACCTGTGTGTAATCAAGTCTCTGTATAAATGCACCTGCACTGTGATAGTCTCAGAGGTCCGTTAAAAGCGCAGAGAGCATCATGAAGAACAAGGAACACACCAGGCAGGTCCGAGATACTGTTGTGAAGAAGTTTAAAGCCGGATTTGGATACAAAAAGATTTCCCAAGCTTTAAACATCCCAAGGAGCACTGTGCAAGCGATAATATTGAAATGGAAGGAGTATCAGACCACTGCAAATCTACCAAGACCTGGCCGTCCCTCAACTTTCAGCTCATACAAGGAGAAGACTGATCAGAGATGCAGCCAAGAGGCCCGTGATCACTCTGGATGAACTGCAGAGATCTACAGCTGAGGAGGGAGACTCTGTCCATAGGACAACAATCAGTTGTATATTGCACAAATCTGGCCTTTTGGAAGAGTGGCAAGAAGAAAGCCATTTCTTAAAGATATCCATAAAAAGTGTCGTTTAAAGTTTGCCACAAGCCACCTGGGAGACACACCAAACATGTGGAAGAAGGTGCTCTGGTCAGATGAAACCAAAATTGAACTGTTTGGCAACAATGCAAAACGTTATGTTTGGCGTAAAAGCAACATCCTGAACACACCATCCCCACTTCAGCAGGGACAGGGAAGATGGTTAAAATTGATGGGAAGATGGATGGAGCCAAATACAGGACCATTCTGGAAGAAAACCTGATGGAGTCTGCAAAAGACCTGAGACTGGGACGGAGATTTGTCTTCCAACAAGACAATGATCCAAAATGGAATGGTTCAAAAATAAACATATCCAGGTGTTAGAATGGCTAAGTCAAAGTCCAGACCTGAATCCAATCGAGAATCTGTGGAAAGAACTGAAAACTGCTGTTCACAAATGTTCTCCATCCAACCTCACTGAGCTCGAGCTGTTTTGCAAGGAGGAATGGGAAAAATTTCAGTCTCTCGATGTGCAAAACTGATAGAGACATACCCCAAGCGACTTACAGCTGTAATCGCAGCAAAAGGTAGCGCTACAAAGTATTAACTTAAGGGGGCTGAATCATTTTGCATGCCCAATTTTTTTTGTTTTTGATTTGTTAAAAAAGTTTGAAATATCCAATAAATGTCGTTCCACTTCATGATTGTGTCCCACTTGTTGTTGATTCTTCACAAAAAAATACAGTTTTATCTTTATGTTTGAAGCCTGAAATGAGGCAAAAGGTCGCAAAGTTCAAGGGGGTCGAATACTTTCGCAAGGCACTGTATTTGTGGGCATAATGTCTCACATTGATCTATCAGGAAGACATACCTTGATGAGGCAAACCTGTTTCTGATCAGAGAGAAGATAAATTGGATACTTAAGGGAATCTGAATGCTAAAACACGTGATTTGAATTAACTGTTCTACACACAAACACATTGGTTCATTGCTCACTTCAGTGTGCTACTACTAAATGTTCACTAATCTTATAAAGCCTAACTACATGTCTTCTGACTAATACCCTGAAGCACATGCACACACACAGGCAGCCCAATTCTGATAATTGTTTTTACTAATCTTCTCTAGGGACAAGTGAAGGTGTCTGCCTCTGTCCATCCATTCAGTGTAGTGGCAGACAGAGTGAACCAGGATTACTTGGTGTACAGGGCAGGGAAAGGAAGGTCCTCTGTGGGCTGTAACCTGTCAAAAAAGAGTGAGGAACACCTTTACCTCAACACCTTCTTATATCCCCCCTAATCGCTTACTGTATTTATTTCAATGTATCAGAAGTGTACAGCGTGACGCCAATGCCTCATATGTGTGCTATTCTGTGAAAGACCTGACGAAGATCCATTTGGAACATTCACTAACCAATAAAAAGGTGTAAATTTAAATAATAAGGTCCGAGGTGATGTGGTATATGGCCAATATACACTGCTCAAAAAATGAAAGGGAACACTTAAACAACACAATGTAACTCCAAGTCAATCACACTTCTGTGAAATCAAACTGTCCACTTAGGAAGCAACACTGATTGACAATACATTTCACATGCTGTTGTGCAAAAGGAATAGACAACAGGTGGAAATTATAGGCAATTAGCAAGACACCTCCAATAAAGGAGTGGTTCTGCAGGTGATAACCACAGACCACTTCTCAGTTCCTATGCTTCCTGGCTGATGTTTTGGTCACATTTGAATGCTGGCGGTGCTTTCACTCTAGTGGTAGCATGAGACGGAGTCTACAACCCAGACAAGTGGCTCAGGTAATGCAGCTCATCCAGGATGGTACATCAATGCGAGCTGTGGCAAGAAGGTTTGCTGTGTCTGTCAGCGTAGTGTCCAGAGCATGGAGGCGCTACCAGGAGACCGGCCAGTACATCAGGAGACGTGGAGGAGGCTGTAGGAGGGCAACAACCCAGCAGCAGGACCGCTACCTCCGCCTTTGTGCAAGGAGGAGCAGGAGGAGCACTGCAAAATGACCTCCAGCAGGCCACAAATGTGCATGTGTCTGCTCAAATGGTCAGAAACAGACTCCATGAGGGTGGTATATGAGGGTCCGATGTCCACAGGTGGGGGTTGTGCTTACACCCCAAAACCGTGCAGGACATTTAGCATTTGCCAGAGAACACCAAGATTGGCAAATTCGCCACTGGCGCCCTGTGCTCTTCACAGATGAAAGCAGGTTCACACTGAGCACATGTGACAGACGTGACAGTCTGGAGATGCCGTGGAGAACGTTCTGCTGCCTGCAACACCCTCAGCATGACCGGTTTGGCGGTGGGTCAGTCATGGTGTGGGGTGGCATTTCTTTGGGGAGCCGCACAGCCCTCCATGTGCTCGCCAGAGGTAGCCTGACTGCCATTGGGTACCGAGATGAGATCCTCAGACCCCTTGTAAGACCATATGCTGGTGCAGTTGGCCCTGGGTTCCTCCTAATGCAAGACCATGCTAGACCTCATGTGGCTGGAGTGTGTCAGCAGTTCCTGCAAGAGGAAGGCATTGGTGCTATGGACTGGCCCGCCCGTTCCCCAGACCTGAATCCAATTGAGCACATCTGGGACATCATGTCTCACTCCATCCACCAACGCTACTTTGCACCACAGACTGTCCAGGAGTTGGCGGATGCTTTATTCCAGGTCTGGGAGGAGATCCCTCAGGAGACCATCCACCACCTCATCAGGAGCATGCCCAGGCGTTGTAGGGAAGTCATACAGGCACGTGGAGGCCACACACACTATTGAGCCTCATTTAGACTTGTTTTAAGGACATTACATCAAAGTTGGATCAGCCTGTAGTGTGGTTTTCCACTTTAATTTTGAGTGTGACTCCAAATCCAGACCTCCATGGGTTGATAAATTTGATTTCCATTGATAATTTGTGTGTGATTTTGTTGTCAGCACATTCAAAAAAAGTATTTAATAAGAATATTTCATTCATTCAGATCTAGGATGTGTTATTTCAGTGTTCCCTTTATTTTTTTTGAGCAGTGTACCATGGCTAAGGGCTGTTCTTACACGTAATGCGGAGTGCCTGGACACTATATAGTGTATATATATGGTATATTGGCCATATCACAAACCCCAGAGGAGCCCTATTGCTATTATAAACTGGCTACCAATGTAATTAGCAGTAAAACTAAATATTTTGTCATACCTGTGGTATACGTTATGATGTGCCGTAGCCTTCAGCCATTCAGAATTCAGGGCTCAAACCACCCAGTTTATAATTAAGCAATAAGGCCCGAGGGGGTGTGGTCTATGGCCAATGTACCCCGGCTAAGGGCTGTTCTTATGTACGATGCTACGCGGAGTGCCTGGTCATATACCACAAACCCCCGAGGTGCCTTATTGCTATATATTATTATAAGCTGGTTACCAATGTAATTAGAGCAGTAAAAATAAATGCTTTGCCTTACCCGTGGTATACAGTGCATTTGGAAAGTATTCAGACCCCTTCACTTTTTCCACATTACAGCCTTATTCTAAAATGGAATATATCATCCTTGAGATGTTTTTACAATTTGATTGGAGTCCACATGTGGTAAATTCAATTGATTGGACATGATTTGGAAAGGCACCCTCCTGTCTATGTAAGGTCCCACAGTTGACAGGGCGTGTCAGAGCAAAAACCAAGCCATGAGGTCGAAGGAATTGTCAGTAGAGCTCCAAGACAGGATTGTGTCGAGGCACAGATCTGGGGAAGGGGACCAAAAAATGTCTGCAGCATTGAAGGTCCCCAAGAACAAAGTGGCCTCCATTATTCTTCAATTGAAGAAGTTTGGAACCACCAAGACTCTTCCTAGAGCTGGCCGCCTGGTCAAACTGAGCAATAGGGAGGAATGGCCTTGGTCAGGGAACCCGATGGTCACTCTGACAAGAGCTCCAGAGTTCCTCTGTGGAGATGGGAGAACCTTCCAGAAGGACAACATCTCTGCAGCACTCCACCAATCAGGCTTTTATGGTAGAGTGGTCAGAAGTAAGCCACTCCACAGTAAAAGGCACATGACAGCCTGCATGGAGATTGCCAAAAGGCACCTAAGGGACTCTCAGACCATTAGAAACAAGATGATCTGGTCTGATGAAACCAAGATTGAACTATTTGGTCTGAATGCCAAGCATCACGTCTGGAAGAAACCTGGCACCATCCCTAAGGTGAAGCATGGTGGTGGCAGCATCATGCTGTGGGGATGTTTTTCAGTGGCAGGGACTGGGAGACTCAGGATCAAGGGAAATATGCCTGGAACAAAGTACAGAGAGATCCTTGATGAAGTCCTGAGTGCTCTGGAGCAGGTTCTCAGACTGGGACGACAGTTCACCTTCCAACAGGACAACAGCCCAAAGCACACAGCCCAGACAACGCAAGAGTGGCTTCGGGACAAGTCTCTGAATGTCCTTGAGTGGCCCATCCAGAGCCCGGACTTGAACCTGATCGAACATCTCTGGAGAGACCTGAAAATAGCTGTGCAGTGACACTACCCATCCAACCTGACAGACCTTGAGAGGATCTGCAGAGAAGAATGGGAGAACCTCCCCAAATACTGGTGTACCAAGCTTGTAGCATCTTATCCAAGAAGACTCAAGGCTGTAATCGCTGTCAATGGTGCTTCAACAAAGTACTGAGTAAAGGGTCTGAATACTTATGTACCGTAATTTCCGGACTATAAGCCGCTACTTTATTCCCACACTTTGAACCTCGCGGTTTATACAATGACGCGGCTAATTTATGAATTTCCCCCGCTTTCACAAGATTCATGCCGCCAAAAAACTGAGCAGGTCACATAATGTGACGTAAATCGAGCGCGCTCAAACATCCCATCATTCTGATTACGGTAGTAATTTTGTCACCCTCATCATGGCAAAGACATGGAGAAAAGCATATGATGCAGCTTTCAAGTTGAAGGCGATCGATCTGGCTGTTGGAAAAGGAAATAGAGCTGCTGCACGGGAGCTTGGCCTTAATGAGTCGATGATAAGACGTTGGAAACAGCAGCGTGAGGAACTGACTCAGTGCAAAAAGACAACAAAAGCTTTCAGAGGGAAGAAAAGCAGGTGGCCCAAAGTATTTGCAGCCACTCGACATCAGTGTAAATTGTGCATTTAAGGTGGTGCTCCGTGTTCAGTGGGAGGCTTGGATGACAAGTGGGGAGAAATCCTTCACTAAAACGGCCCGCATGCGAAGAGCAACTTATGGTCAAGTCTGCCAGTGGGTCCTGACAGCATGGAGCATTATCAAAAAATCCACTATCATCAACGGGTTTCGAAAGGCTGGACTGCTGCGTGTTGAAGGGGCAGCATGAGCTCAGCGGGGAATTTGCCTCCGGATGAAAGTGACGAGAGCGACAATGAAAACGATCCAACATCGGATGAAGCAATTCTGAGGCTATTCAACTCCGACACCGAAGGAGATGACTTCAGTGGTTTCAGTGCACAGGAGGAGGAAGATAGTGACCAATGACTTTCTTGGTAGGCTACTGTTTAATTTTTGTTACAAGCCGTGTTTCGTTAAAGCCTATTTATTTTTGTTACAAGCCGTGTTTCGTTTGAAGGCTGTGTAAAGTTAATTTGTTTCGATGTACCGGTAGGCGCCTGCGGCTTATAGACGTGTGCGGCTTATTTATGTACAAAATACATATTTTTAAAAATAATTCAGTGGGTGCGGTTTATATTCAGGTGCGCTTAATAGTCCAGAAATTACGGTAAATGTAATATTTAAGTTTATTTTTAATACACTTGCAAAAACCTGTTTTTGATGTATCATTATGTGGTAGTGTGTGTAAATTGATGAGGGGGAAAAAACGATTTAATCCATTTTAGAATAAGGCTGTAATGTAGAAAAATGTGGAAAAAGTCAAGGGTTCTGAATACTTTCCGAATGCATTGTATATGGGCTGATATACCACAGCTGTCAGCCAATAAGAAATTCAGAGTTCGAACCACCCAGTTCCTAATTGAGCATTGACTATTACCTATTTTCCTGGATTATGTGTGTTTGACTTCATAGGAAGGAACATTGTCAAACACTCACCAGTTCTCAGGGTTCCATTTTGTCTCCTGAGACTCCATGATGTGGAAAGTGTAGACATGGCGTGATTTTTCTGAAGCGTTCTGCTCACTTTTATGGACAACCTTTCCCTCGATCAGCACCACCCCACCTGAGCAGAGACAAAATACATAGACAGTTACTTACTAACCTGCTATCAATGTTTCTCTACGGAACAGTCATGAAACTGACAGACCAGTTTTCAAGTCAACTGTGCATGTTGATACTTTCTGATTGTAACTCAGCTTTAACGGTTACTAAAGACTCAAAAGTCAATGAAGTGTTAACTGGCTGTGTGCTTCGGTCTGTACCACTCAATACCCTTTGACCCCCACTCCACCCTGCTCCATCTCACACAGTGGAAAAGACAACAGTGCAGACACTACAAACTGAGGTCTGTTTTGCAGTTATTAACCAACCCTTTTGAGGTCAGTGTCCCTGATGTCAAGAGCGAGGCACACTTTGGTTTATTTTATGTAAATATTATGCAACCCACCATTACAGGCCAGTTGACAGTTAGCAGTAGAATTGAGCCACATACCTTTTTTGACAGGTGCAGGTATGAACAGCTTATCGTCATAGGTTGCCTCTCTCCCAACAAAGTCTGTCAGGGGGTAGGTGCCTTCCGGGGTCCGAACCATACGTCGGGTGATACCATCTAGAGGGAAGGGGGAGATCATGGTTTGAAATGCATGCTGACTCCTTAGGGGGGCACTCCTGTTATTCAAAACCTGGTTGAGACTGATGAAAGCAGTCTCAATCTCAGCTCCTCAAAGGAGGAGCTGAGATAAATAACCAGTCCTGTGTCTCGGCACCAATGAATAATGAATGGACTTTTAATATGGGTCAAAGGTCATCATTAGTGCCTTACTGTTGTGTGAGCCGGGGATGAACCACAAGCAGCCATTGTCCAGGGTGGCATCCTCCAGGGCGATCCACACGCCCATCACCCTGCCCAGGGGCTCCGTGTGGAGGAATGTAGCATCTTGGTGGGGCGTCACTGACAAACAAGCAGGCAAAGTGCCACATGGGGTTCAAAATACACACACACACACACAAAATCAGACATAGAAACTCTACAGTATTCGTAAACAGTTGTTTCAGTCATTTCTTACCTTCTCCACCGATCCCTGGTTGCTGAAAAACACAACCGAGTAATGTCAGAACCAGCTACCACACTTTCTAAAGAAACAGTCAGACTAGTGAAAGGTAAAAAGCTGGTGTGCACTCTACCTTGAAAATGTACATGCTTTGCAAAATCACAGGACTCTTCAGACCAAGCTTCTTGGCTATACCCTGGGAGACAAACAGAGCAATCAAATCAAATTTTATAAGTCACATGCGCCGAATACAACAGGTATTACAGTGAAATGCTTACTTATGAGCCCCTTAACCGACAGTGCAGTTTCAAAAAAATACAGATAAGAGTTAAGTCTGTATTATTCAGTGTTAGTCTAACTGTAACAGTTTCTGTTGTGTCCTTTACTGACTAGTTTCTGAAGGAATTCTCACCTGAATCTTGGGTGAATGAGTGGCAGTTTTGTATAAAGGCTCATAGGCATGGAGTGCTATTGGAGATGAAAATGGATCATGAATACTGTAGATTACTGGATACTAAATCTATCTGATAGTCTTGGCAAAAAAATATTTTCAGAACTTTTGAAAGATAAGCACCACATCTAATCAAAGATGTGAAACTCACCATGTCCAATTTTGTTGAGAGAGCGTTCTTTTGGCACGGTGAAATTTCCTATAAACAAGTAACACTTAGCTGTCAATCAATGTCAAATAAATCCAACACATTCTATATTGCTTCACATTTCAGTGAGATGAGAGATTAACCTTGATTCATAATAAGGCCTCACCTTTATCATCAAAAACTCCTTTCTCAAAGAAGAAGCGGATCTTATCTCCACTGGTGATGAAGTAGTCAGCGTTTCCCTGCAGATAGATAAGGATAAGGTATTCCAGCTATAAGGTCAAATCACATTTTTTTATGCCGAATGCTTACTTACAAGCCTTTAACCAACGATGCAGTTCAAGATTTACTAAATAATATTTACTAAATAAACTAAAGTAAACAATAAAATAAAAAGTAACAAAATAACGAGGCTATATACAGGGGGTACCGAGTCAATGTGCGGGGGTATAGGTTAGTCGAGGTCATTTGTACATGTAGGTAGGGGTAAAATGACTATGCATTGATAAAACAAAGAGTAGCAGCAGTGAAAAAACAAAGGGGGAGGGTGTCAATGTAAATAGTCCAGGTGACCTTTTCATGAATTGTTCAGCAGTCTTATGGCTTGGGGGTAGAAACTGTTAAGGAGCCTTCTGGACCTAGACTTGGCACTCCGGTACTGCTTGCCGTGCGGTAGCAGAGAAAACAGTTTATGACTAGGGTGACTGGAGTCACTGACAATTTTTTGGCCCTTCCTCTGACACCCCCTAGTATATAGGTCCTGGATGGCAGGAAGCTTCGCCCCAATGATATACTGGGCCGTACGCACTACCCTCTGTAGCGCCTTACGGTCTGCTGCCGAGCAGTTGCTATACCAGGCGGTGATGCAACCAATCAGGATGTCCGATGGTGCAACTGTAGAACCTTTTGAGGATCTGGGGACCCATGCCAAATCTTTTCAGCCTCCTGAGGGGGAAAATGTGTTGTCGTGCCCTCTTCACGAATGTCTTGGTGTGTTTGGACCATGATAGTTTCTTGGTGATGTGGACACCAAGTAACTTGAAACTCTCAACCCACTCCACTACAGCACCGCCGATGTGAATGGAGGCGTATTCGGCCCTCCTTTTCCTGTAGTCCACGATCAGCTCCTTTGTCTTGCTCACGTTGAGGGAAAGGTTGTTGTCCTGGTACCACACTGCCAGGTCTCTGGCCTCTTTCCTATAGGCTGTCTCATCGTTGTCGGTGATCAGGCCAACCACTGTTGTGTCATCAGCAAACTTAATGATGTTGGAGTCGTGCTTGGCCATGCAGTCGTGGGTGAACATGGATTACAGGAGGGGCCTAAGCACACACCGCTGAGGGGGCCCCGTGTTGAGGATCAGCGTGGCAAATGTGTTGTTGAACGCTGAAGTCAATGAACAGCATTCTCACATAGGTGCTCATTTTGTCCAGGTGGGGAAGGGCAGTGTGGAATGCGATAATGTTACACAGGTGACAGCCAGGGTCACACATGAGCATTGGCAAAGGAATTATTATAAAGATCATTCTAGAGGGAGGAAGTGCATAGGAGGGAATAAAGAACCTTACCTGCATCTTTATCATTTTAATAGGTAGGCATGGAGAAGACACATGGTTGGGTCAAATGGTGCAGAAAGCAAACCAATTCAATCAATTCCTGTGCAATCCCACCAGGCACAGATGTCGGCTCAACATCTCGTTTTGATTTAAATTTGGTTGAGTTGTCAACTAATGTGAATTCAACACGAACCCTTTCACTGGATTTAGGTTCAAAGTTGGGTGAGAAAAAATGTCCCTTACATTGACTACATTTTGCAAATCGAAATCAGTTTTCCAAGTTGATTCAATGTCAACACATTTAATGTTTTTCTTGAAATAACGTGGAAGTGACGTTGAATCAACCAGTTTTTCCCAGTGGGATGTTAACCTGTGTTTTCAACTGCTCGTCGTGATTAGTGGAGAACTGGATCCGACAATGTTCTGGAACGTCCATCCGGTCCACGATCTCTCCCATCCTCAGCCGGAGCTCATCACACTCCGCCGGGCTGAGGAGCCCGTCCAGGACCAGGTACCCGTCCTCGTGGTACTGTTGAAAAGGTCCAGAAAGTATTCACCACCACAGTATATGCACACTAGAGTCCTATAGAAATACATTTTTTGGCTGTTACTTGGATTTTCACAAAATGTGTTTACGTTAGTTTCGTTTTTTAATTAGAATTGTAGCCGAGGTCTTGGCAGCAGTTGAAGTTATGTAAGGGTCGCTGATGGTCTACAATGAATTCAGTGAGTAGGCTGCATGTGTTACGTTGTAAATCACTTGAATCACGGGCATGCAAAGTTGCATTTTCACTGTATGGACAAAAATGTCACATTGTTGTACAAAATGTGGCCTATAAATTAAATGTTTCTCATATCTGTGCAGCCTACAGGATAAGTAACGGATTTACTGAAATTATATAAGTGACGATAGCCATCGCTATGAGAGCCATGACTACGCAGGATTGACATTAAATACAATACAAAATAATTATAAATATTTTAGGCTGACCTTTTTCGCATCTTGATCTGTTAGAAAGTCCATGCTGAAAACTCCAAATTAAGCTCCGTATCCAATTTAACCGAGTTCTCCTGGTCTAAACTGCTTACAAGTACCACGTGATGTAGACGTCTAACTCGAATAAAATGTAACAGTAGTTAAGTAATAGGATTTTCGATGTTAACCATTTCGATGCTGCTGCTCAGGACCTAGGCCTAACTGGATCTGCAATAATTCATCCCCAAACGCCATTGTTATGGTTGTAAAATGGCACAGTGATGCCATCTATCTGTTGGTAAATGTTCATTACTGCAACTCTTGTGTTTTACCGGGGTGCTTGAGATACCCGGATGTAATTGTGATGTACTGAACAAGACTGGTTACTCGCATCTATGCATCTGTCTCGTCATTTAACATTCAAACATGGTGTCAGAGTCGGATAACTAACCATGCTTTGCGCAAATTAGAGTCACATGTTCTGGTTTACCAAACAAATGCTTATTTGTGTAAAATTTTGCCCGGAATTGGCCTTCGCTAGAGTGAGTTTGCTAGTTAGCTTCAGTGTTGTTAGCACCGGCTAGACATGGCAGCAAACATTCCTCCTCCCGCCGTTATGAAGCTCAGCGGGGATTGGAGCACGAACTGGGATACGTTTAGAGGTGAATGGGAGGACTATGCGCTAGCAACGGGACTTCTGGAAAAGGACGATGAGGTAGTGGCTGCCACTTTGAGGACTATAATGGGAACTGAATGCCGACACGTATACAAACACAACCTGAACCTAACAGCAGCTCAGCAAGGTAACGCTATAGCTATTCTTGATGCTCTTGAACATTACTTTACGTCATCTACGAGCGTTATGTTTTCGGTCGTTGCAAACAGGAGGATGGGGAGTCCATTGACAGCTTTGTCACTAGGTTAAGGGAAAAGGCAGCTACATGTGACTATGGTGCTTTAAGAGATGAACTGATCAGAGATACGATTGTGCTTGGCATAACTGATGAGGGCACCCGTAGACGTTTGCTGAGAGAACGTGACCTGATGCTGGACTTGGCAGTGGAGACATGCCGAGCTTACTGATATACGGATAAGGTCCATGGAGCTAGAAAGGCAACATATGGACAATGTTAATTCTACGTTCAGGCAGCCAGTAACGAAATTCCCCTTTGCCACAGCTAATGCTACAGCCAACTCTGCAGTAGACAACCCCAATACATGCCGATATTGTGGCATTTCTCATGGACGAGGAAAAGAACACTGCCCAGCCTATGGAAAAAATATGCAAATCCTGTGGTAAAGCTAATCACTACGCAAGGGTCTGCATGAAAAGCAAGATAAAGGAGGGTAAAGTACACTCCATGGAAACAAACACAGATGAAGGGAACGACAGCACAGAGGATGTATATGCTAGCAAGTTCATAGGGGCAGTGAGGGCAAAAGTGGTTTGTCACTCTGCTACTTAATAATAAACCACAGCAATGCCAGCTAGATTCAGGGGCCACATGCAACGTTATGAGCCTTAAAGACAAAAGGAGGCTCGCGCCCAGAGACAAACTCACACAGAGTAGCACCAAGCTAAAACTGTATTCAGGCCAGTTCATGACCTCTTTAGGCCTGTTTGTGACAGAGTGGGTTTTGTGAAATACACCCTTGAGTTTGAAATAGTTGAGGCTGGTCAGCCATTACTGTCAGGTTCTACATGCGAGCGCCTTGGGCTTATTAACTTCACCATCCCAGCTGATCTTAACATTATAGACAAGTCCAGGCTGGGCCCCAGAGCAAGGAGACACTCCTAAGCAAGTACCATGATGTCTTCAACGCACCGGTCGAGTCAGTTCCCGGGGAAGTCCACTTTGAGTTGGACGCAGCAATCCAGCCTGTTCAGTGTGCACCCGCAATGTACCAGTGGCCATGAAAACGGCTATGAAGGCTCAGCTAGACAAATACGAAGCAGATGGCCACATCATATCTGTCACCGAGCCTACAGACTGGATAAGTAATATGGTTATCGTCAAGAAACCAGACAAGCTACGGATATGCATTGATCCTAAACACCTCAACTGGGCTCTGTGACGTTCACATTACATTATGCCCACGTTGGAGGATGTTCTTTACAAGCTCCCAAAGGCCAGAGTCTTCACGCTCGTGGATGCCAGAGATGCCTTCCTGCAGTGCAAGCTCGACGAGCCCAGCAGCTACATGACCACGTTTTGAACACCCTGGGGCAGGAAGAGGTGGTTGAAGCTTCCGTTTGGTGTCTCCGTGGCTCCAGAGGTGTATCAGCAGAAACAGCATGAGCTGTTGATGGGACTCAGTGGTGTGGAACCCATAGCAGATGACATCCTCGTAGTGGGCTGTGGGGACAGTGATGAGGAGGCAGAATGTGACCATGACGCCAAGCTGCTGGCCCTGATGGTCAGATGCAGACAGGTCAAGCTAAGGCTAAGCATAAAAAAGCTTCAGTTTAAAGTGCCAGGGGTCCGCTTTCATGGGCACATCTTGTCCTCCACCGGATTGAAGGTGGATCCTGAAAAAGTGAAGGCTGTCTTGGAAATGCCCCACCCATCTGACGTGAAGGGAGTGCAGCTCTTCGTCGGATCCGTCACCTACCTGGCCAAATTCCTACCGCGGCTCTCTGAAGTGTGTGAGCCACTAAGGAGGCTCATGGACAAGGACACCATCTGGCATTGGCTCCCAAAACATGATGCAGCGGTGAGGGAAATAAAACAACTGGTCACCCAGACACCTGTACTGCGATACTACAATGTGTCAAAACCTGTCACAATTCAGAGTGACTCAAGCCAGTATGGACTTGGCTGTTGCCTCATGCAGGAGGGCCAGCCTGTGGCAATTCGTCTCTAGGGCACTCACCCCAACAGAGCAGAACTATGCCCAGATAGAGAAGGAGTGCCTCAGCATTGTGTTTGCATGCCAACGCTTCCACCACTACCTGTACGGGCGCGACAATATTACCGCAGAGACAGATCACAAGCCCCTAATTGCTAAATTCTGCAAGCCTCTTCTGAATGCCCCAAAACGACTGCAGAGCATGCTACTGGCCCTACAAAACTACAACCTCGAGGTGGTGTATAAGCCAGGGCCAGAAATGTATGTGAGTGACACGCTCAGCAGGGCTACTGCATCAGGTACTCACACACGCTCCATGCATGAACAACACGCAGCTTGCAAACAGAGCAAGTGGATGTTGAACACATCAACCAGGCTGACTACCTCAATGTTACGGACCAGCGCCTTATCAGACAGCACACAGACGGGGACGAGCAACTCCAGGCATTGAGGCCTGTGATTCTGATGGGCTGGCCCGACTGCAGGGAAGAAACCGCTTTAGCCGTCAGAGAATATTGGCCAGTCAAAGAGGAGCTCAGTGTTCAAAACGGAGTAATATTCAAGTGTCGGAGAGTTGGTATTCCCCGGTCTCTGCGCCCTGAGATGTTGGCACACGTGCACTCAAGTCACATAGGTGGTGAGGCCTGTTACAGACAAACACGTGACACACTGTATTGGCCAGGAATGCAGAGTGAAATCAAAGACGGTCAGTCTGCAATGCACAGTCTGCAATGAATATGCCATTGAGCAACAGAGAGAGATGAATTCCCACGAGCTACCGATGCGCCCCTGGCAGATAGTAAGTCTAGATCTCTTCCAGCACAGTGGCAAAGACTTCCTGCTGGTAGTCGATCATTACTCAGACTTTTGGGAGATTGACCTCCTCCCGACTTCTCAGCAGAGACAACGATCAAACGCTGCAAGGCTCAGTTTGCCCGCTATGGCCAGCCAGATAGTGTAATTTTAGACAATGGACCCCAATTCTCCAGATTGGAGTTCCCATCCTGCAGCAAATTTTTGGAATTCGAGCACGTCACTTCATCACCACGACACCCAAAAGCTAATGGGAAGGCGGGGTCCGCAGTAAAAAAAAAAAAAAACGCAAAGATACTCTGCAAAAAGGCTCTGCGAGAGGGCAAAGATGCCTGGAAAGCAATCCTGCAGTGGCGCAATACCCCGACAGAAGGCATGGATAGCAGCCCGGCACAGCACCTCATGGCACGGCGCTTAAAAGCAGCTCTGCCAGTAGCCAGCACTCTCCTGGTGCCATGTGTGGTGACAGACGTGCTGGTGAAGCTACGTCACAGAAGACAGGTCTCCAAATTCATCTACGATAAATCAGCAAAAGACTTACCTGAGCTTAAGGTGGGTGAAATGGTGAGAATTAAGCCACTACCAGGGAACCGGACAGGCCTCTGGAGACTCAGATCCTGTGTACAGAAAGTGGCACCACGCTCCTACTTGGTCGAAGTGAATGGATCACTGTACCGTCGTAACAGGGTTGACCTTCAGATTGCTGAGCCAGCACCTACTCAGAACCCTGATGGCCAAAGGGGTCGCATGACAAAAGACAGAACCCCAGCAAGTCACATGGGGCCTGAGGCACTGGGCGAAGAGCCAGGGGATTACAGGTCGGCCGCTCCCTCGCCCATCAATTCTCCCCTTAGACATTCAGGTGACACGCCTGTGTGGGAACCCACAGTCCTCGCAGACAAGCCCCGTCTTTTCACGATGCGGGCGTCTGTCCCAGCCACCAAAAATACTTCATCTGTAGGTTTCCCATCGGGGATTGTTGACAGACAGAGATAAAAGTGAAGAGAATATCAAAATGTGTTGTTACCTGAGAAAAAAATTATAATAAAAAAATAAAAAATACTTCATGTTGGAAATTGTTACTAGGTTTGTTTTGTTAGTGAATTGACACCACCTGTCCTATTTTATTAAATGGAAGATGTTATGGGTGTAAGATGGCACAGTGATGCCATCTGTTGGTAAATGTTCATTACTGCAACTCTTGTGTTTTACCGGGGTGCTTGAGATACCCGGGATTGTTGTGATGTACTGGTTAATCGCATCAATGCCTCTCTCTCGTTATTTAACATTCAAACAGCCATCCACTCCAAACGCTTGAACTGGATAGTGGGCATTCTTTAAAATTGTTGTACATCGGCTGTTGCTGAGATTTTAAAGGCTGGTTTCCTAGATTAGGCTTATAGTTCTGGACTAGAAAGGTACTTTGAATGGAGATTCTCCATTGACAATAGTTTTGAATTGGGGTTGATATCAGCAGGCAAGTCATTAATGGAAATAAATACATGGAGGCAGTGATAAGGGTCTTACTTGATCATTTATATCAGAATGGTAAAAAAAAAGGCACAGTAAAGCAACTGTTGTGGTGTTGTCAAGGCTCAATTATTCCATTGTTACAATAGTCTGGGGCATTCATCATTTCTCCACTAAGAAAGCCAGTGTTCACTCATTTTGGCAACAAAGTGAAAACCTATCATTACATGGGCAACACTGATGTAGAAGAGATACAGATTGTCATTTGCCCAGTAACTTGACAGGTCCAGGTTTTTACACTTAAATGAAACAAGACCAACATTATAGTGCCGCCCAATGTGGGTGGCGTACAGTATGTGAACCTGGCATGAAATGTGTGGGTTGAGATGTTGACCAGACTGTCCAAGCAGATGGAAAGGAAACAAAACCTGACAGGAACAAAAGCCAGCACACATCAGGGCCCTTACAATGCCAGCCAGCACACATCAAAGAAAGATAGATACAGGCTTGTACCAACTGATCTCATTCAGTTGGCTGACAGAAATATGTATCATTGTCCTGTTGACCACCCAAAGCATGGCTTATAAGAAATAAAAAGCATTGTTTGACAGACAATGTGCATTTCCATAGCCCTACCCAATATTGAGAGAGCATGCCAATTGTTAATGCTACGGAGATATCACAAAACAAAATTGTATTTGTCACATGCTTCGTAAAACAGGTGTAGACTAACAGTGAAATGCTTAACTTACTACCCTTCATAACATCGCAGAGGGAAAAATAACACGATGAATGAATACACAATGAATAAAGATGGCATTAGTTAGGTGATAACTTGGCTATGTTATCAACTAAGCCAAGTGCAATAGTAATAAGAAGCCTTTCTCGGACTCCCTGAACGGTGTTTTTTTTTAGACCAACTTTTTAACTCTATCATAAACAATATAGTGTAGTATCATGAACCCCCTATTAAAAAGTAGGTAGTTTGCCTATTTATGCATATACAATAAGAGTTAACCTAGAAACGATTCCCCAAAACAGGTAAAATACATAATCATGAGAAGCATCAATGCTGCTTTGACAGTTTTGGTATGCTACCCAAATGATACACAATGTGGTTAAATTACTGGCCATTAAGAGTCAGAAAATTTGAATATTTTGATGGTAATTCACATAACCTTACAGCATTTTTTATTTTACATTACAAAACAAATGGAGAAAATGACAGTGAACACTTTCCTCTGTTACTCAGACCTCCCGCAGGAGGGCGCTCCACCCACACTGGATACACAGGAGGACTGTTGAAATAAGGCAAGCGTTGCATAGCTCGAGCACTGAACACCATTTCTGACCAGTCTGAGAAAACACATTAAATAAAAGGAATGTTGGGATGCATACATGTAAAATAATTCACAACAGTCACATTGCTGATGGGATGATAAAATAAAGGTAGGATGTGTGCAGTGAAAGGTGTTGTTTTACAGGGTCAGCCATAGTAATATGGTGCCTCTGGAGCACTCTAGGGTTAAGTGCCTTGTTCAAGGGCACAGACAGATTTTTCACCTTGTCGGCTCAGGTCTTCAAACCAGTGACCTTCCAGTTACTGGCCCAATGCTCAACCGCTTGGCTACCTGCTACCCTTGCAGTCAACTGTTGTGACCATGACATGACTACCTACAGTACCATAACATACTGGCACAGTCCTATACAGATGTTACATTATCCCCTGATGAAGACAGCTTGTCTGTCAAAACGCTGGACAAATATTTTTGCATCTGAGCTCCTCGCCTTTAAGTGTTCCACTCCGCTGGCCAGCACCTTGCCTAAAAAGGTGTGTGTTTCTTTCGCCTCCAGATCTAACCGCTTGGCTACCTGCTACCCTTGCGGTCAACTGTTGTGACCATGGCATGACTACCTACAGTACCGAACACTGTCAGAGTCCTATACAGATGGGGGGGTGTGTACAGTAGAAGTTGTCTCCAACCACAGGATCAGATATTATTTAATTTCCTAATGACTAAGCTCATAATGAGGGTACTGCAATCTGACCCTAGACCATGCAACATGTACCTTGAGCCGAACAGAAACCGTTGATACAGTGACTTAATCGGGGGAAGCCTTTTCTGTGGGTCAAACACACTTCGGTCACACTTTGTTGATAAGCAACTGCTTGCAACGGTTACAGTTAGGGTTAGGTCTAAGTTAAGGGTTAAGGTTAGGGCGGCAGGTAGCCTAGCAGTTAAGAACGTTGGACCAGTCGCTGGTTTGAATCCCCAAGTAGACTAGGTGAAAAATCTGTTGATGTGCCCTTGAGTAAGGCACTTAACCCCATTTGCTCCTGTATGTAGATCTGGATAAGAACCTCTGCTAAATGACTAAAATATAATGTAGTTGGTTAGGGCTAGCAGATAGTTATCTGAAATGTAACTTAGTCTGTAGAACATATACAGATTGACTATCCAAATCAAATGTTACCACACTTCCTAGTTCCACTGCTCTGTAAACATTTTGCTGACCTCACCCTCCACCTGTTTCCTCCATGGCGACATACTGAGAGGGGGGGGGGGGGTGTTGTGAAATAGAAGTTTGAAATCTATGTGCTTTTTAGGGGGGAATGCCTAATCTTGTGATTAAGGGAAGTGACAGTGTTCCCACTGTGTTGAAGGTCAGTACAAGTACAGGTCAGGATAAAAACAGATTTTTAATTTGTTGGGGAGGACTATGGAAAAGGATAAAAAGCTGGAGCATTAGATCTGGTTAGATACAAATAGTTCAGTGTAAAAACAATACATTTATAGAGTTAGACGTGATACAGAACAATAGCATGTAACCACTACCTCAGCTGAACTGAAAGAGGCTTACATGATTCTATATGACACTATATGGCTTTTAAAGAGTGACAGCAATTATATACACAACAATATATTCTGAAATATATTATCCTGTTCTATTATCAGAATCTCAATTTTCTTCTCCGATTCAGTCAGCGCTGTTTCCATATTTACCCCTTCAAATCTGTGCCACATTAAAGCTGTGAATCAATGAGCTCTCCAGTGAAGCCCTGAGATAGTCCTATGGTACTCTCAAAACAGTTTGTTAAGATAGCTCAAACACATCAATCATAACAGCCCGTTTAAGGAATGACCTGGGGTGTACCTGTTTGCAGTTTTCAAATGTTTCAAAAAGTTTGGAACATGTCAGAGAATAATACTTCAACATTAAAGTAGATCTGCATTCAACCACCCAAGTCTCGACCAGCGAGCCTCTGCTCTGGGATTGCTTGTTCTTCTCTGATGCACTCTTACTCTGTGAGCGTTGCTCCATCCTTTTAGAGCTGGGGTCTAGCCTTTACTAACAAATCCAAGACGGAGGCCTTTTCAGAACAGAGCTGGACTCAAAACACCCATTGGTAACCTTGCAAAAAGGGCAGTTATGTATGTAGTCATTACATTTTGAATTCAGCTCACTTTCCTCCAAAGTGAGGCTTCCCTCTCCTTTGAAAATAACTTTGAACAGCTGGTAAGAATAATAATACCATGTAAATTATTGAAACATAAATGTACAACATTATAAGCTATACATTTGTCTGCATATTTAGCAAAATCATGAACATGATGGTTGTAATGACACAGCGTGGGACATTACAGCACCAGAAAGGGAAGGCCATATAAGTAACGAGAGTTGCCTGGCTGGTCTTAAAGGAATCACCTTTGGTGGCAATTGACCTCTAATCTCATCTACTCCAAGTCCATTCAATAAAAAAGTATCTCTTCGATATTCATGCAGAATATACCCCACAAATGTGTTCTGTATAAGCCAATGATGTATCCACGGTCACTGTTTTGGAGTGCAAATATCTAGGTTGTTTTCATTAGGTCACACGGTAACAAACATTTTTAAATGTGTTGCAGAAAACAAAAATGTGTGTTATTTTTGGACAAGTCCAGGTAGTTTCAGTCCATTTCCCACTATTTGGTGCCTAATAAAACAGGGCCCTGCTTTGGTTACATCGGCCATAGTGTTTCATTAACCAGTCAGATCCTGCGTCCTCTCACTGGCGTTTGGATAAACAGACTAGTGGACTGTATACTTCCAAGTGAAGATGGAAAACAGAGCACACACATATATTGCTTTGTAGGCTACATGAACCTTTCACACCAACTCTTATGTAGTCCTTCTGTGGCCACTGTCTATACCAGAAATGTCAAAACATACCTGTCAGTTTGAGAAAAAAAAACATATATATATATATAAATATTGTTTTCCTTTTGGTGGGGAAACATGCTCAATATAGTTTAAAATGACTAAAACCAAATGGAAACGGTGTAGAAATGATAATGGAAGCTAGACAGTCCGGGAGGATTGACCTCATGCAGCCCCCAGAGCAAAATGAGTTTGACAACCTTGACCCATACTGACATGACTCCGTACAAACAAACAAAATCCTCAATCTCACAAGCATTTCATTTCTGTCTCTCATCCTCTCCTAATCAGCATTCGACAACGATCGACTTTGCACATCATTTCATAGAAGAAATAGGGGGAAAAGAACCACAAAGTTGGAGAGGAGAGGTCTCCATCTGGTTAGTCTGTTAATAAACATCTTGTGACCTTGTGACTAGGGATGTGATGGTCATGGAATTTTGGATAATGGTAATCGGCCAACCAAATTACCGCGGTCACCGTAATAAATGTTTGAATATAATGTAAAAAATGTATAATTTTTTTGGTAGATTTACATTTTCTCCTCTCCTCCAGACTGCATGTGCTGCCATAGAAATATAATGAATAGAACAGGCATCCCAATTCAAGTAAATTATGGCATAATGGGTGGAGTGGTGGCTATTGACAGTGTACCCATAGTTTAAAAGCAGGAAGTAATTTGTGCTGCGATTTGATTCAATCAACTCACATTACAAAAAAATACATTGCATGAGCTACATTTGTTAACATAATTTGAGTGAACATTCTACATTACCATGGAAATTATTACGTCACAATATCAGGCAGCCATTGCAAGTGTATCTACAAATTTACCAGTCAAATTACCAAGATTAGATTTTCCTAGACTGTTCTATTTCTGTGTGCTGATGCTGCTGCATTGTGGTTATTCAGCCAAATGTTTATTTTAATTTTTTTAAATGGTTATGACTATCTTCATCGGTTACACGGTTATACTGTAATTGTGGCAGTCCTACCAGGTACCCTAAAAAAATACTAATTTAGCCAGGAGAGCCAAGACAACAACCAACCATCCTTCTCTGGATGCGTGTCCAGCAATACAGACACATCTCCCCCCTTTCTCCTACCCCATACTAGTGGAGGCTGGAAGGAGGGAGAAATTTGAGAATGGCCTCCAATTGAAAGTGACATCAGCCTCCACTGCCCAATCCTCTCTCCCGCTTTCCTCCTCTCTAGGCTCCCTCTCTCTGGACTCTCTCCTCATACCAGCTCCTTGTCGGCCCTCCACAGCTGTTCTTTGACCTCTGTGGGCAGTGTCTTGAACAGGTCCTCCTCCACCACCAGGCCGCTCCTCTTCAACTGCCTGCACTCCCCCAGCTCCACGGGCAGGCACTCCAGACGGTTACCCCGCAGCTCCAGCTGGGTCAGGCCCGTCAGCTCGCCGAAGCGCGATGGTAGAATATGCAGGCAGTTGTTGCCCAGGTTCAGGGTGCGCAGCTTCTTGCACTGGAACAGCTCTGGCGGGAGCGACTCGATCTGACAGTGACAAGGAGGGAGATCAGAGTGAGGATGAATGGTGAAATAGGAGATATGTTTATTTTGTCTGTTTTTGACTTCATAAAATATAATTTAATTGTATTTATGCATAGGTTATGCATACTATAGTGTATGGTTTAAACAGGCATACTGTTTCTTTCTTTAGGCTGTGAAAGGTGCTTAAAGTTGAACTCCTCCCCAGTGAACAGCTATGTTCTCAAGAACAGACTTGGCAAAAGAGAGAAGAAAGGAGAGTTCAGTACATACTGTTCCGACCGTAGCTACCCAATTGAAACAGTCACACCAGCCCATAGGACTTTAAGCCAATCAGAAACAAACCTAGGCACTCTGCCCTAAAGAAGGGAGCCAATCGAGCCATAGAGGTACAGACATACAGTCAGTTTTAGAGTACCATACATATTTGTATAATTACTTATGCTCACACCAACACCTGTTATTAATAGTTCAGTCATCTGTTGAGGCAACAGCACAATGAGTGCATTTTACATAGATGCTGTTCATTTAAGCCAAAATATGATCAGAGTAAGCTGATTCACCGAACTTAAAATAGCCATTCAAATTAAATGCTTTTCTTAGCTTCAAAACAGTGAAGAAGGCAGCTGGAGCTATCCAGGCATTGTTCTTCAAGAGAAAAACAAAAACCTAGAACACTTTAGAACATTGGTGAGCGTCGGGTCCTCGTTAGGGGCCCACCTGGGAATAACGTTTTACAAATTTCACAACTCATTTGGGTCGATAATGTACTAATGGCAAAGAGAAGACTCTGGAGAAGGGCGTAAAAACACAGAACACACCAGAGGGGTTCCTTGTAAATGGGGCTATTTTGAGCAGCATACCACCCTGTTTGTGGCCTATTCTCAGTATGGAACTACGTAATATGGGTGAGTGAGTGCAGTAAAACAAAAAAAAACATAATAGTATTGTTTATCAAACCATCGGATTCCTCACACAGCAGATGACCACCAGTACGCAATAGGGAAAATGTTGTATAACCTCCCAGAATTCCTTGTAAGTCCTTATTTTTCACACTAAACTTGATTCTTAAATGTATTGGATGAACGGTGGGTTCAGTTAATGAACTCTCTCAGCATTAGACAATGTCCACCAAAATCAAGCAAATTCATTGTAAGGAGACTGAAGTCAGCCTCTGTCAGGAATGTACAGGAAGTCACAATGGTCAGAGTGTCGTTGATGCAAAATGCACAAATCGGCCAATGCAAAATCACAAAATGGCCATTGCTATAGCGGAGTCACTTCACATGTACATGATTAAAATATATGAAATCCTATAATGCATTTACATATGATATTATACAAACTATATTTTACATGATACATTCCACTAAAGTGTTACACTTTCATTTACACTTACAAGAGTTAGCCTACACAAACTCTAGAAGTCAGCACTCAGACAAGAATTCACATAAGTCAAAGTTCATGTTAATGATCTCAGACTCAGTCGGGAGTTTTGTAAATTGTTTGTAAGATTGCATCTCCCGGAGGTATTCTGTACAGGACACACTAAACCTTTTCCAGCCATCTGCTTAACGAAGATGAATTGCATCTAACAGGGTGGGGAATAGTACATATAAAACCCCAAAAATACAGAATGAAAACAGTTTGCCATGAAAATCACCCCAGGGACAGGACCGCTTGAACTACAGCCAGAAGTGTGACAAACTCATTAGCATAATATAACTGCTTGTCTGTACTTTTAGAACTCTGGCACATTGTCTCAGTTAGCCAACAGTGTGTAGTAGGTCCAACAGTTTCCCCTATTTTAACTCATTTGAAACATTATTAGCAGGATAGGCGGTTACTTTTCAGAATATTGAACTATTCAAGTGACCAGTTTATCTCAATGGCACCGACTATAGGGCGGCAGGGTAGCCTAGTGGTTAGAGCATTGGACTAGTAACCGAAAGGTTGCAAGTTCAAATCCCCGAGCTGACAAGGTACAAAATCTGTCGTTCTGCCCCTGAACAGGCAGTTAACTCACTGTTCCTAGTTCATTAACTGAAATAAGAATTTGTTCTTAACTGACTTGCCTAGTAAAATAAAGGAAAAATAAAAAAATATGTAGACATTCCAGTCTACTAGGTAGACAAGGTCATCTATGTCTGACAAGTAGTATGGAGCTGCGGCTTGGAATATGGTTTCTTGATCCTATGTAATATATTCCCTGTGAATCTGATGTTTTTCCGGCCTTTATGGAAAATTTGCCATTAAAAGTCACTTAGTCAATATTTACCATATATTACTCTGAAAGTACCATGTTTTGCCCAATAGATAATGCTGTTCCTGCTACACAATTTTATCAATTTTGATGGGCTCTTGAGTTTTTAAATGCATAGACTACAAAAAAAAAAATGTGCAACCTTGGGTAGAAAACCAATAGCTTTTGCTCATGATGAAAATACATTGTGTGATCACTCCATGAAAGCAATTCAGTTTGTCCTTCTAGCAACCTAATGCTTCAAGCCAACTCTCCTTGAACAGTTTAACAAATGGCAGCTTTATGAGATGGCTATCCCAATTTCCTTATTTTGACTTTTCCTCCAAGCCCAAAACTGTGATGGAGGAATGGGCTAGTGACTAAAACTGTAGCGACAAACATATTAAAATAATACAATTATGAACCACTGCAAGGCAGTCTGCAAGGCAGTGATTAGTGACATTTACCATTAAATACAACACCATTACAAAAAAACTGTGGCCATGTCCTCATGCTCCTAGACCGTAGTGCTGCTTTTGACACCAATCGACCATGACATTCTTTTGGAGAGATTGGAAACCCAAATTGGTCTACAAGGACAAGTTCTGGGCTGGTTTAGATCTTATCTGTCGGAAAGAAATCAGTTTGTCTCTGTGGATGGTTTATCCTCTGACAAATCAACTAAGTTTCGGTCTTCCTCAAGGTTCCGTTTTAGGAACACTATTGTTTTCACTATACATTTTACCTCTTGGTGATGTCATTCGAAACAATGTTAACTTTCACTGCTATGCGGATGACACACAGCTGAACATTTCAATGAAACATGGTGAAGCCCCAAAATGGCCCTCCCTGAAAGCCTGTGTTTCAGACATAAGGTTGATGGCGGGAAATGTTTTACTTTTAAAAACTCAGACAAAACAGAGATGCTCGTTCTAGGTCCCAAGAAACAAAGAGATCTTCTGTTGGATCTGACAATTAATCTTGATGGTTGTACAGTCGTCTCAAATAAAACTGAAGGACCTCTGCGTTACTCTGGACCCTGATCTCTCTTTTGACGAACATATCAAGACTGTTTCAAGGACAGCTTTTTTTCCATCTACGTGACATTGCAAAAATCAGAAACTTTCTGTCCAAAAATGATGCAGAAAAATTAATCCATGCTTTTGTCACTTCTAGGCAACTAGAAGTGTGTGTGTGTGTGTGTGGGGGGGGGGGGGGGGGTCAGTCTTATGTCTGGAGTATTTCTCCCGTCTTGTTCTGTATGAATTTAAGTATGCTCCCTCTAATTCTTCCTCTCTCCCCCAGAGGTCCTGAACCTTGGGACCATGCCTCAGACACCACCTGATGACTCGTTGCTGTCCCCAGTCCAGCTGGTCGTGCTGTTGCTCCAGTTTCAACTGTTCTGCCTGCGGCTATGGAGCCCTGACCTGTTCACCGGACATGCCATTTTTGACTCAACCCCTCGACCTCTGAATGCTCGGCTATGAAAAGCCAACTGACATTTACTCCTGAGGTGCTGACCTGTTGCACTCTACAACCACTGTGATGATGATGATAATAATAATAATCATTTGACCCTGCTGGTCATTATGAACATTTGAACATCTTGGCTATGTACTGTCATAATCTCATCCCGGCACAGCCAGAGGAGGACTGGCCACCCCTCAGAGCCTGGTTCCTCTCTAGGATTCTTCCTAGGTTCCAGCCTTTCTAGGGAGTTTTTCTTAGCCACCGTGCTTGTAGATTTGCATTGCTTCCTATTTGGGGTTTTAGGCTGGGTTTCTGTATAGCACTGTGACATCGGCTGATGTAAAAAGGGATTTATAAATACATTTGATGGATTGAATGAACACCCATAGTAGCGTACTACATACTTAAACTGCATATACTAATTTCAGGGTTTGATCTAGTGGAAATCACTCGTCTTTTCCGTTTTACAACAGCTGATAAATTGATGCACTGTACCAAAATGAACGAATGGCAGGAGTCAACGCAATAGTGCATTAGATGACACATTCGGAGTACTATTTTAGAAATTGGACATACTATTTTTTTTAAATTGCATAATATTTAGTGGCTAGTATGGGTATTTGGACACTGCCACTGTGTGTTTGGGTCGTTTACCATTAAAGACCATTAGAGACCATAACATTGAAGTCATTAGAACTGCTGGATTTACCAGGAATGGTCTAACTAATACAGACCTTTTTTTGAAGGGGATAAACCACACACAGAGGAGCTGTTTCCTAGACACAGATTAAGGATAAGAGAAGGACAAACTGAATTGCTTTCATGGATGACTGACTGGCTTGAATTGTGACCACATAAGCAAAAGCTATTGTGGTCCATGTGTGGCTTTTCACCATGTTATTGTTATTGGTCTCACTCATTGTTAGAAAGAATTATGGTCCAAATCGGATGTTAGGTACTATATTTATTGACGATTATATAAATACAATAAGTTAAATTAGACAATTTGGATGCAATCAATTAGCTTAATTTCACATAGATCAAATTATATTTCAACACAATGTTTCAGGAATGCCTAATCTTATCTGTTTAACTACAGACAATTTCAGCTCAATCTCAGATGGTGGGTTTCAAAATCCTCTTTCTTGTGCTTTGAGGTGGAACAACCCTAGGGCCATTAACCCCAACATAACTGTCTTCATAATGCTAACCCCTACCTTCCTGTTACCCAGTGTGTCCTTTGACCCCATTCACATGTGAAAGAGGAAGGAAGAAAGAAGGGTGTTAAGAAAAATGTCTAAAATGTTCCTGTGACACACAGATAAAGGCCTTAACAAGTGTTTGGTGACACTTTGACCTGACCATGAAATAGCTAGATAGAGGAAAGAAGAAAGTTCTAGGTATATAGCACAGGAGGCAGGTGGCACCTTAATTGGGGAGAAAGTGCTCGTGGTAATGGCTGAAGCGGAATACGTGAAATGGTATCAATTACATCAAACGTGGTTCCAATGTGTTTAATGCCATTCGCTCCATTTCAGCCATTATTACGAGCCGTTCTCTCCTCCGCAGCCGCCACTGGTGTTTAGCTAACATTTTCTCAGGGACACTCAAATACTAGATCTCTACTCACCCTGTTGGCCGTCACAGCAAAGTACTGCAGGTTCTGGAGGAAGCCCACATCGGCATGTATACTGGTCAGGTTGTTGTGACTCAGGTCCAGGAAGCGCAGTTTGCGGCAGTAGAAGAGCTGGCCCGGGATCTTCTCAATCTTGTTGCGGTTTAGGTAGAGCCTCTCCATGTTTGTCAAAGTGCCGATCTGGATGGGTATGTAGGCGATCTGGTTGTACCACAGCTTCAGGCTTACTAGTCGGTGCAGGTGCTGGAAGCTGATGATCTCCTCGATGGTCTTGAGATTGTTGTCCTTCAGGTCGATCTCCTGCAGGTTGTGCAGGCTGAAGATAGAGTGCGGGATTCGTTCCAGGTCACAGCGCAACAGCTCCAGCTCTGTAAGATTCATCATCTTCTTCAGGCTGTTGAGCACCATTAGCTTGGTACCCTCGTTGTTAATGGACAGCTTTTGGAGGTGGACCCCGACATCCGTCACCACCTGAGGCAGCTTGGTCAGGTTGCTCTTCAGACGGAGCACTTTGAGCCTCTTGAGCTCCCGTAGCCCGTCGATTACAATGAAGCGGTTGTTCTCTGCGCTCAGGTTCCCTGTGAGGTGCAGCTCACTCAGGTTCTTCAGGCTGTAGATCCACAGAGGGATCTCCTTGATGTCTGTGAACTTGATGTGGAGGGACTTCAGGTTCTCCCTCAGGAAGGCCAAAGCTGGGGCCTCGATTTTGGCTGGTGTGTGGTAGAGCCACATCTCTCTCAGGCTGACCAGCTGGGCAATGATGGGGGGGATAGTGACATCAGGGATGAGCTCCAGCTTGAGCACCTCTAGTTCTAGGAGGTCAAACACTGTGTCAGGGATTCCGCTAAGCATGAACAGGTGCAGCTCCAGTTTCTCCTGGGAGTTCTTGGTGATGCGTTGCCTCAGCTTGTCCAGCGTCCACTCGTTGTTGAGGTTCAGCTGACGCAGTTTGTTCTCACTCACCTCCGATAGGAAAACGGCAAACCGTTTGGAGTAGAGCGGGTCATACTGGTCAATCATGTGCAGCATGAAGGCAAAGTCATTCTTCACATCGGGTATGTCGCTGTAATGGCTCTCCTCACGGATCGACTCAAAAGAGTAGCGCTTGAGGGAACGGCTGAGCATCCAGCAGAGGGTGTACATGCAGATGAGACCGTAAATCCCCACCAGGCTGATATAGAAACAGGCCAGGATCTTGAAGAGGGTGGCCAGGGGGTGAGCACAGTGGTACATCCTATAGCCTGTCAGCTTCTCAATGTCCACCTTGCAGATCACACTGAACTTGATGTAGTGCACATAGTAGGCCGTGTAGCAGATGATCAGGATGAACTTGACGACTTTGATGATGGTCTGGCGGATGTAGAGCCGGTAAACGATGTCCCCTTCTTCAACGTGCATCCGGAACTTCTTCACCTTCTCAAACAGAGCTTTGGCCTGCTCGCCTTCCTTCTTGTCCAGGACACCGGTGTCGGAGCGGTCCACTATGCCCTGTTCGATGCGGGACCTAGTCCTTTGGAGCATAGGAATGCTGGCCTCCACATCCTCGCTGACACAAGATGCCTTCTTGTCCACCAAACCGTTCATCTTCCCCAGGGGCTTGGGGTCGCTTTCCTCCACTACCGTCTCGGACAGAGCCCTGGTGGTCCAGGGCGAGTCAAAACACTTGAGCAGGATGGACACAAAGTGCTCTAATTTGGAGCTAGTCCGGGGGAACTTGAACCAGAAGTTACTGCAGGCCAGGAAGATGAGGGTGTGCAGTAGCACCAGGTAGGGGAAGTACTTGGCAAACCAGTGCAGCTTGTTCTCGTAGCAGACTGCGTCAATGTAGTTGTACTGGTGCCGATCCAGTTCATACTTGATGCCTTTGGGCTCAGAGGCAAATGGGTCTGGGAAGCTCACATTGAGGTACTCACAGGACTTGTTGACCACCCACTTGCAGGGCAGGCAAATCATCTTGTCCTGGGTGACCTGCAGCGTGCCCCCGAACACGGCGATCATGAGCATGACGATGGAGATGTAGTCTGTGAAGACGTCCCACCATGGCTTCAGGATGCGGTACGCCGGCTGGGTGTCAACAAAGTACCGGAGCTCTGTGATGGGGATCATGATGGTTTACCTATGGAGAGGGAAAGAAGTTCAATAGAGCAAAATATTTACAGGTTAACTACAAACATAGCTCATCGAACCACAGACACTGCTCATCAGATACTCGTGGGGAGACACGTCATGTCAGCGTGCGTTCAAAGAACTTATAAGCTTTCTTCAACAACTGATTTTTCAGCACAAGTGCAGACAGCTAAACAAATCCGACTGTCTGTGTGTGGTTACTTTATTCCAGTTCCAGTGAACTAAACCACAGACCTATGTATATTAAATGTGACTTCCTTTACAATGTTGTGAGTCAGCTAATGTCAGCACCCAGAACCAAATCAGTTACCTGTGCCTCAAACACAGACCATTCTTTACATTAAACTATATCTAATACAACAACTCCACAATTGCTTCAATTATTGTATATTCTCATCTGTAACCCAACATCTTATTTATATCAGAATGCAAAACCCTAGGAAGCTTATTATGGGAAATATGATCAGAACACTGTACCCATTCCCAGATGACTAGGGGCATTATGTCTGTGGGTTGCCAGGTTGGTGCAGGGAAAGCAGTTATTATGTTTCCCAGCTATGGAGAGTCTGTACTCGTCAGGGACAACCCAGACATCCTGTGAGCAGACAGAACACCATGTGGCTCAGAGAATGCAGAGCAAGCTGGATACAGAGGGGCACAGAACCTGACACAGCATGCATTAACACACTAAAGTTAGTAACATCTCTGAATCAATGTTCTGTGAAGACACCTCAAAACAATGTGAAATCAAAGTAATAAAAAATGACAACCCATCATGTAGGAGGATTTGACATTGTAAGGAAGGAGAGTTTTCTTGAACCTTGACATTTAAAAGTCCATTATGAAAACAGTGACTCGCTGCAAGAGTGAACAGGTTTCTTCTTGTTTACATTCTGAAGAAACATTACTCAATGTGTGAGGTTTAATTATGGTATTCAATGGGGCAACAGCAAAATGTCACAGATTATAATAAAACCAAAGAGGAATCCATGATCATGGCTGCAAAGTTGTTTTGCCAGAAAAGGAATGGTGTTTAACCTGTTATGTCTAGCTCAGCATTAGTCTATCACCACCAGTGATCTGAGAAACAGGAAAACAACCCATTTATTAGGACATTGTTGGGGGCAGGAGTTTTTTCTGATCAAGTGATTTGACCAGGAAAAACTCTTGGCTGTAGTTAGCCTATTACTAAGGACTTGCATTTTTTTCTGGTCAGAAAAACTTTCAGGCCTGAGAATTTACTATTACTTGCCAATTCCACGGTAACAGATTTACGTCGAGACCATTGATTTAAAAAGTTTAACAAATTCTGTGACTGTGGAATTGCCCTACTACTACGGTGTATGGGGAAAACCACCCATTTAATAGGACATTCCTTGGGAGATGAACCAGTCAAGTACACAAAGTCCTCTGCATTTGTACCGTTTCAGTGTTTCCCCTAGTATTTTTTTAAGCAGCATTAGGGGCGTGGCCAATGGCACAGTTTTAGGGGCCCGCCTCTCGGCCGCAGAGATGACATTTTGGTGTTTTAAAGCAAATATCCTGCAATTACACACAATTTGCCAAGGCTTATGTCCAGTGTTCAATGCTCCCTCTAAGCTGTGCGTGGGCGTGCATCTCCCCTGGGACTGCCGCACAGAAGAAATATCAGCCCGTGCAGAAAAGCACAAGATTGAACTTCACTCAACTTTAGAGTTTTCCCCGTTAGTTTTAACTATCAACGTTTCTTTACTGAGGGAATTGTGATAGAATCAATGCAATATTTAACCCCTTCCAAGGCAACATACCAAAACAAAAAATAACTATGCAAGAGATTTTGTGGTAGGCAGAACACATCGGGGTAGGATTCTATTTCATTGACAGGCACGACTCAGGCCTGTACTCTACACAGACCGGTGCACCATAACCAAATCAGAGCTGCATTAGGCCTACAGTGCATTCGGAAAGTGTTCAGACCCCTTGACTTTTTCCATATTTTGATACATTTTAGAATAAGGCTGTACCGTATCAAATAGTCCCCCCCAAAATAAATATTTAAAAAAATCTATACACAATACCCAATAATGACAAAGGAAAAACAAGTTGATTAATGTCAAAAATGTAAAAAAAATGGAAATATTACATTCACGTAAGTATTCAGACCCTTTACTCGGTACATTGTTGAAGAACCTTTGGCAGCGATTACAGCTTCAAGTTTTCTAGGGTATGACGCTACAAGCTTGGCACAATTTTCAGGTCTCTCCGGAGATGTTCGAACGGGTCCTAGTCCAGGCTCTGGCTGGGTTACTCAAGGACATTGAGACGTCTCCCAAAGCCACTCCTGCATTGTCTTGGCTGTGTGCTTAGGGTCATTGTCCTGTTGGAAGGTGTTCCCTAGTCTGAGGTAGGTTTTCAAGGATCTCTGTACTTTGTTTCATTCATCTTTCCCTCGATCCTGAGTCTCCCAGTCCCTATCACTGAAAACCATCCCCACAGCATGATGCTGTCAACACTATGCTTCACTGTAAGGATTGTGTCAGGTTGTTTCTCATGGTCGGAGTGCGCTTTAGGTGCTTTTTGGTCAACTCCATGCGGGTTGTCATGTGCCTTTTACTGAGAAGTGGCTTACGTCTGGCCACTCTGCCATAAAACGGCCTGATTGGTGGTGTGCTGCAGAGATTGGAGAACCAGAAGGACAACCATCTCCACAAAGGAAGTCTGGAGCTCTGTCAGAGTGACCATCAGTTTCTTGGTCACCTCCCTGAACAAGGCCCTTCTCCCCCGATTGCTCAGTTTGGCCGGGCGGCCAGCTCTAGGAAGAGTCTTGGTGGTTCCAAACTTCTTCAATTGAAGAATAATGGAGGCCACTGTGTTCTTGGGGACCTTCAATGCTGCAGAAATGTTTTGGTACCCTTCCCCAGATCTGTGCCTCGACACAATCCTGTCTTGGAGCTCTACAGATAATTCCTTCATCCTCATAGGTTGGTTTTTGCTCTGACATGCGCTGTCAACTGTGGGACCTTATATAGACAGGTGTGTGCCTTTCCAAATCATGTCCAAGCAATTGAATTTACCACAGGTGGACTCCAAACAAGTTGTAGAATCATCAAGGATGATCAATGGAAACAGGATGAACCTGAGCTCAATTTCAAGTCTCATAGCAAAGGGTCTGAATACTTATGAAAAGGTCTTATTTTTTATTATATTTGCAAAAAAAATCTAAAAATACTGTTTTCACTTTGTCATTATGGGGTATTGTGTGTAGATTGAGAAAAAATAAAACAATTGAATCAATTTTAGAATAAGGTTGTAATGTTAAAAAAAATGTGGAAAAAGTCTAGGGGTCTGAATACTTTCTGAATGCACTGTATATGCAAATTGACCACTGCCATATGGATGTGCCATTCACTTTGAACTAGACTGCTTTTACAGCATGACTGGTCGTGAGTCAATGTGCTTGTTTTGAGATCAAACTGGGAACTACATGTAGCGACGTGTGCACATGTGTAATTCTGTTCATATCCTTTGCAAGTTAGTGAGTTATTAGCCCAACTTTAGATTATTTGTAGTCAGCAACGGGGGAGTAATTGCTTCCTACAAGAGCACAAAACATGTATATTTCTAGACATCTTTAAAAAGCAAGTCAGGTAACGTAGAATGTATGCACACATGACTGTAAGTCGCTTTGGATAAAAGCGTCTGCTAAATGGCATATATTATTATTAAATAGCTTTTTTATGTCTTAAAGGGGCAGTATTTTGAGCCAGGCTTGAATAAGCCTCGGGGCGGCAGGGTAGCCTAGTGGTTAGAGTGTTGGACTAGTAACCTGAAGGTTGCGAGTTCAAACCCCCGAGCTGACAAGGTACAAATCTGTTGTTCTGCCCCTGAACAGGCAGTTAACCCACTGTTCCTAGGCAGTCATTGAAAATAAGAATTTGTTCTTAACTGACTTGCCTGGTTAAATAAAGGTAAAATAAAATAAATAAGCCAAGTAATCAGTTGGCAGAGGTAGAATAATTGGTTTGATTCTCTGGAACAAGGGTATGGTAATAATGACGCATTTTATTTTGTAAAGTGGTTTCTTGCGTCAAACAACTATTTCAGTCACTTCCTTGTCTGAAGGGCAAGTGGATAAACAGGTTAATGTCAAGCCCTGCATGTTTTTTTAGTTAAGACTCATGAGAGTGTAGGCCTACATTGAACACCACACATTGGCCGCGACTGTAGGCTGACCCATACAACACCTATTTCAATGTTAAAATGGGATGCATTTTCTCCATAGTTTTTAAATGTATTTTTCTCCTCAATTTCGTGGTATCCAATTGGTAGTCACAGTCTTGTCCTGTCGCTACAACTCCCGTAAGGACTCAGGAGAGGCAAAGATCGAGAGCTGTGCGTCCTCCAAAACACAACCCAAACAAGCCGCACTGCTTCTTGATACAATGCCCGCTTAACCCGGAAGCCAGCCGCACCAATGTGTCGGAGGAAACACTGTGCACCTGCCCACCACAGGAGTCGGAGTCGCTAGTGTGTGATGGGACAAGAACATCCCTGCCGACCAAACCCTCCCCGAACGACACTGGGCCAATCTCCCAGTCACGGCCAGCTGCAACAGAGCCTGAACTCGAACCAGGATCTCTAGAGGCGCTGCAGTGCCTTAGACCACTGCGCCAGTTCTCCATCGTTTTTGATGGTAGGCCACGCTGGCAGGCCTACATTATGATCAAATAACCACGGTAGCTTACTTGACCACTTAAAACTAACTTAAAGCGGATACAGCCTCAGTGTTCACAGTAAACATGCGCCGGAAGTTGCACAGAAATTTCAAAGTTCAAGTTTGCACTCAGCAGACCTGAAATTTGCTCAGTGACTGAAAAAAAATGGAGGGAATAAATCTTGTTAAGCCTTGTTCTTATGCCATCTAATGGCACCGGAGGAGATGGATGTTGTTTTACGAGCTCATAACAAATAACCTATTGTGTTTTTTCACGTTATTTGTAACTTGTTTTGTACATGTTTCTGGATATCAGAACAACGACTAGTCTCTTCATACTGGACAAAGATTTTTTCCTTTAACGAGTCGGACATGAAGTATTTACACACTTGACAAGGTCAAGCGAAGAGAAGGATATATAGGGGACCTAAGTCAGGATGCCTTGTAAGAATCCGACTGCGAGTGGGTAACCCGTCTCTACCTTCCGTACTATTAGCCAACGTGCAATCATTGGCTAATAAACTAGATGAGCGCCGATCAAGACTATCCTACCAAAGGGACATAAAAACGGTAATATCTTCTGTTTCACAGAATCGTTGCTGAACGACGACATGGATAACATACAGCTGGCTAGGTTCTGTGCATCGGCAAGATAAAACAGCGGCTTCCGATAAGACAAGTGGCAGCGGTCTGTGTCTTCGTTAATAACAGCTGGTGCACGAAATCTAATATTAAGGAAGTCTCAAGGTTTTGCACGCCTGAGGTAGAGTTTCTCATAATAAGCTGTAGACCACACTATTCACCAAGAGAGTTTATCTATATTTTTATAAGCTGTCTAGGAGGTCGACCGATTATGATTTTTCAACACCGATACCGATTACTGAAGGGCCAAAAAAAAAACCGATACTGATTAATCGATCGGCCGATTAAAAATCGGTATTGTTTTTTTTGGGTCCTCCAATAAAAATCGGTAACGGCGTTGAAAAATCATATTTGATTATTACAAATATATATTTGTAATAATGACAATTACAAAAATACTGAATGAAAAATTTAGCTAGCTAGCTAGCAACTTACCTTGACTCCTTGCTGCACTCGCGTAACAGGTGGTCAGCCTGCCACGCAGTTCTTGTGGAATGCAATGTAATCAGCCATAATTGGTGTCCAAAAATGCAGATTACCGACTTATGAAACCTTGAATTCGGCCCCAATTTAAAAATAAATAATAATAAATAAATAAAAATCAGTCAACCTCTAGTATTTACCACCACAACCCGATGCTAGCACTAAGACTGCACTCAACAAGATGTACAGTACCAGTCAAAAGTTGACACACCAACTCATTAAAAAAATATATATATATACATTTATATATATATTTAAGTGTTATACCAAAATACACTGCTCAAAAAAAATAATGGGAACACTAAAATAACACATCCTAGATCTGAATGAATAAAATACTTTTTTCTTTATATAGTTGAATGTGCTGACAAATCACACAAAAATTATCAATGGAAATCAAATTTATCAATCCATGGAGGTCTGGATTTGGAGTCACACTCAAAATTAAAGTGGAAAACCACACTACAGGCTGATCCAACTTTGATGTAATGTCCTTAAAACAAGTCAAAATGAGGCTCAGTAGTGTGTGTGGCCTCCACGTGCCTGTATGACCTCCCTACAACCACTGGGCATGCTCCTGATGAGGTGGTGGATGGTCTCCTGAGGGATCTCCTCTCAGACCTGGACTAAAGTATCCGCCAACTCCTGGACAGTCTGTGGTGCAACGTGGTGTTGGTGGATGGAGCGAGACATGATGTCCCAGATGTGCTCAATTGGATTCAGGTCTGGGGAACGGACGGGCCAGTCCTATATATATATATATATATATATATATATATATATATATATATATATATATATATATATATATATATATATGCCATTTAGCAGACGCTTTTATCCAAAGCGACTTACAGTCATGTGTGCATACATTCTACGTATGGGTGGTCCCGGGGATCGAACCCTGGCGTTACAAGCGCCATGCTCTACCAACTGAGCTACAGAAGGACCAGTCCTAGCATCAATACCTTCATCTTGCAGTAACTGCTGACACACTCCAGCCACATGAGGTCAAGCATTGTCTTGCATTAGGAGGAATCCAGGGCTAACCGCACCAGTATATGGTCTCACAAGGGGTCTGAGGATCTCATCTCGGTACCTAATGGCAGTCAGGCTACCTCTGGCGAGCACATGGAGGGCTGTGCGGCCCCCGAAAGAAATGCCACCACACACCATGACTGACCCACCGCCAAACCAGTCATGCTGGAGGATGTTGCAGGCAGCAGAAAGTTCTCCACGGCGTCTCCAGACTCTGTCACGTTTGTCACATGTGCTCAGTGTGAACCTGCTTTCATCTGTGAAGAGCACAGGGCGCCAGTGGCGAATTTGCCAATCTTGGTGTTCTCTGGCAAATACCAAACGTCCTGCACGGTGTTGGGCTGTAAGCACAACCCCCACCTGTGGACGTCGGGCCCTCATACCACCCTCATGGAGACTGTTTCTGACCATTTGAGCAGACACATGCACATTTGTGGCCTGCTGGAGGTAATTTTGCAGGGCACTGGCAGTGCTCCTCCTGCTCCTCCTTGCACAAAGGCAGAGGTAGCGGTCCTGTTGCTGGGTTGTTGCCCTCCTACGGCCTCCTCCACGTCTCCTGATGTACTGGCCTGTCTCCTGGTAGCGTCTCCATGCTCTGGACACTACGCTGACAGACACAGCAAACCTTCTTGCCACAGCTCGGATTGATGTGCCATCCTGGATGAGCTGCACTACCTGAGCCAGTTGTGTGGGTTGTAGACTCCGTCTCATGCTACCGCTAGAGTGAAAGCACCGCCAGTATTCAAAAGTGACTAAAACATCAGCCAGTAAGCATAGGAACTGAGAAGTGGTCTGTAGTCCCCACCTGCAGAACCACTCCTTTATTGGGGGTGTCTTGCTAATTGCCTATAATTTCCACCTGTTGTCTATTCCATTTGCACAACAGCATGTGAAATGTATTGTCAATCAGTGTTGCTTCCTAAGTGGTGAGTTTGATTTCACAGAAGTGTGATTGACTTGAAATTACATTGTGTTGTTTAAGTGTTCCCTTAAATTTTTTTGAGCAGTGTATATTTTATATTTGAAATTCTTCACAGTAGCCACCCTTTGCACACTTGGCATTCTCTCAACCAGCTTCATGAGCTTCATGCTCAAGTGTTGAGTACTTGTTGGAATGCTGTGGTAGCCACGCTGGTTTAGCATGCCTTGAACACTAAATAATAATCAGACAGTGTCACCAGCAAAGCAACCCCACACCTCCTCCATGCTTCACGGTGGGAACCACACATGGAGATCATCAGTTTGCCTACTCTGCGTCTCAAAGACACAAAATCTCACATTTGTACTCAGAACAAAGGATACATTTCCACCGGTTTAATGTCTGTTGCTCATGTTTCTTGGCCCAAGCAAGTCTTCTTATTATTGGTGTCCTTTAGTACTGGTTTCTTTGCAGCAATTCAACCATGAAGGACTGATTCACGCAGTCTCTTCTGAACAGTTGATGTTGAGATGTGTCTGATACTTGAACTCTGTGAAACATTTATTTGGACTGCAACTTCTGAGGCTGGTATCTCTAATGAACTTATCCTCTGCAGCAGAGGTAACTCTGGGTCTTCCTTTCCTGTGGCAGTTCTCATGAGAGCCAGTTTCATCATAGCGATTGAAGGTTTTTGCAACTACACTTAAAGAAGCTTTCGAAAGTTCTTAATTTTCCGGATTGACTGACCTTCATGTATTAAAGTAATGATGGACTGTTGCTTCTCTGTTTATTTGAGCTGTTCTTGCCATAATATGGACTTGGTCTTTTACCAAATAAGGCTATCTTCTGTATACCCCCCTACCTTGTCACAACACAACTGATTGGCTCAAATACATTAAGGAAAGAAATTCTACAAATTAACTTTGAACAAGGCACACCTGTTAATTGAAATGCATTCCAGGTGAATACCTCATGAAGCTGGCTGAGAGAATGCAAAGAGTGTGCAAAGCTGTCATCAAGGCAAAGGGTGGCTACTTTGAAGAATTCAAAATATATTTTATATTAGACATTGTTTAACACTTTTTTGGTTACTATGTGATTCCATGTGTTATTTCATAGTTTTGATGTCTTCACTATTATTCTACATTTTAGAAAATAGTAAAAATAAAATAAAAACCCTTGAATGAGTATGTGACGTAGAAGTCAGTCACTGGCCGCGGGCTGCATTTGGTTCTTTAATGCACACACATATTCATCACTCCTCCCTGCGCCATTATAAGATAAGTTAACAATGTGGGTCGACACACAAATTAACTGTCTTGGTGCATGCATTTCACACTTGTCAATGTTCATATTTGAGAGATACAATAATTATTATACTTATCAATGTTGTGAATGAGCGCATTGTTTGTTTGTTCTGTTCCTCTCTCTCCATCTCTGTAGCTTCCGGGTATGCTGGAAAAGGACCCGAGCAAAGGGAATTGGGTTGGCTTTATAGTGCCTGTCTCAAATGGCTCATTAATGCATATGGGCATATTGGAAGATATTGTCAGTAGTGATGTAATGTTGTAAATGTTATGTTGTGATATTGTTTAAAACCGTGTTGCAATGTATATCCTTTAGTATGTTTAGTTCATGGAAAATGTAGGTTTGTATTGTTAATTGATTAATTAATTAGGGTTAATTGTTCTCAGGGGAGGGGCTAGCCCTACAAAAGGAGCCTCTCTTTCAGTCATGGGGAGGCATTTTTGGATTGAGCTGTGGATGGGGCAGCATTGTTTTTAAGCTGTCCCATAAGGTAGACGTTGATGGCAGTACTGTTGTTGTTTTTTTTCCGGAATCACTTGTAAATAAACACCTTTGCACAGAAAACTTTTGCGGCTCCGCCATCTTTTTATTTTGATAGAGGTTAGGTTATCCAGTTTAGCCTTCTGGCCTACTCTACGTGACAGAGTAGGTGTCCAAACTTTTGACTGGTACTGTATAAAAACTGCATACACAGCAAAATCTGTGGCTGCCACGATTTAGCAGCGGCGGCAGGGTAGCCTAGTGGTTAGAGCGTTGGACTAGTAACCGGAAGGTTGAAAGTTCAAACCCCCGAGCTGACAAGATACAAAACTGTCGTTCTGCCCCTGAACAGGCAGTTAACCCACTGTTCCTAGGCCATCATTGAAAATAAGAATTTGTTCTTAACTGACTTGCCTAGTTAAATAAATGCATATAGGGGAAACACTGCTGTTTAAACCAGACACGCTACTTCATGAAAATATCCCAAAACGGAATATACTGAAGCTTAGAGTGCCCACCCTCAGCAGATCCCGTGATACTGCTGATTAGATAACCCTCGCAATAAGACATTTCCTGTTTCCTCTTTGAGGTCAGATGTGGTGTAGATATTAGTTTATAACTTCTTCAGTTCTGTCTCTCCCACTCTTCATCTGCCCCTCCCCATGCAATGTGGTTGATGGACGCTAACAGAGGCTCATCCAGTCCAAATCAGTATGCCAGGCAGGAGCCTGAGCCATGTAGCCATCTTAAGTCTGCCTCTCTCTCTCTTTGGATCACTGCCCGCTCATGCAGCAACTGCCAGTTTGTCAGAAGCAAATCTAGTTAAAACACTGAGACCGAACAAAAACTAGTCTGTTTCACTCTATTCTTATTTTTTTAATCTCAGAATCAAGTTGCCTAGAAAGTGATGTTTTAGTTCTCATATTTCCAGTCATAGAAGTCTGTTTGCGTCAGAACGCATAAATTACTGATACTGTGTGCGAGCCCGGGTGACTCAAACACCCCGTCACACAGCCTTTCAGTTCACGTACAGTAGCTTCACAGTGAGCACTATCAGACAGATCAGACAGATCAGACACTTTAAAGGTACGTCACTCAGATCATTATATAGCAGCTTGATAAATAATTTCTGTTTGCCCGTGTGGGTCAGAGTAAACTAGATGTGTCCTGTCTGTCCAGGTTCAGACAGTATAAAAGATATGGAAATCTGCCCAACAACAGTACACCCAATATCCCTCCTCTCTGTCCATCTGTCTGGTCCCCTGGCACACCTACTTAATTAAACTCCAAGAATGTCTGATAGAACTGCAGTTGCAGTTCTAAGTTTCCCTGACAGTTGCCTGACATGGAATTGGGTTAGTATTCAAGTTTAGGAAGGTACTGTAGAATCTTAAAATCGGTCGACTTCTAGTTTTCAACACCGATACCGATAATTGGAGGACCAAAAAAAGCTGATACCAATTAATCTGCCAATTTTTAACATTTGTATTTGTAATAATGACAAGTACAACAATACTGATTTAACACTTATTTTAACTTAATATATCAATAAAATCAATTTAACCTCAAATGGGTAATGAAACATGTAAAAAGTAAAAGTGCAATATGTGCTATGTAAGAAAGCTAACGTTTCAGTTCCTTGCTCAGAACATTAGAACATATGAAAGCTGGTGGTTCCTTTTAACATGAGTCTTCAATATTCCCAGGTAAGAAGTTTTAGGTTGTAGTTATTATAGGAATTATAGGACTATTTCTCTCTATACCACTTGTATTTCATATACCTTTGACTATTGGATGTTCTTATAGGCACTTTAGTATTGCCAGTGTAACAGTATAGCTTCCGTCCCTCTCCTCGCTCCTACCTGGGCTCGAACCAGGAACACAACGACAACAGCCACCCTCGAAGCAACATTACCCATGCAGAGCAAGGGGAACAACTACTAGAAGGCTCAGAGCGAGTGACGTTTGAAACGCTATTAGTGCGCACCCCGCTAACTAGCTTGCCATTTCACCTCGGTTACACCAGCCTAATCTCGGGAGTTGATAGGCTTGAAGTCATAAACAGCTGCTGGCACTAGGATAGCCTAGTGGTTACAGTGTTGGACTAGCAGATGAAAGGTTGCAAGTTCAAATCCCTGCGCTGACAAGGTACACATCTATCGTTCTGCCCCTGAACAAGGCAGTTAACCCACTGTTCCTAGACCGTCATTGAAAATAAGAGTTTGTTCTTAACTGACTTGCCTTGTTAAATAAAGGTAAAATAAAATTCTACAGGATTAGCATTTAAAAAGTGACTTGTGGTCGGAAAAGCAAGTAATAAAGTGGCTGTAGATGATTTTGAAAAAGTGTTAAATGAATAAAACAGGTATGGTACGAGTTTGTTGAGTAGTTCGCTGAAATTCACTATGATTTTGTTTATTTTCCACTTTGATGGTGAACTTTCTGTACTGCTAACATTTACTTCGTTTTTAAGTCCGGCACTGGTCCAATTAATTGTTTATTTTTGAACACTAATTATTTTGTTATCTTCAACCTAGGGCAACATCAGGAAGTACCATTAGCCACCCTAGCATGGTGGTGGAACATTTTGTTTTAATAAAGACAGTACACATATTTTTCAGATTTTCTTTTCCAACCGAATGGCCATTAAATCGAGGTAAAGAAAGAAACCGACGCCTTTGCAGCCTGAATGGAGGATCTTTTATGTATGAACCAGTCACCAGGGTACACGAGTGTATTAAAGGCTGTGCAGCAAATGACAAACGAAGTAAGGAATAACAGCAGCAGGGCTAAACTCTGGTAGGAAAATGCTCATTTGTTTAATGCAGATTTTAGAATATTCACATGAATACTAGCAAGTTTCTCACCCAGTGGCATATAGGCTATTTAGGTGAACGCTGATTCCACCCCATGATAAGCAGTACCAACTTTGTCAAATATTGTCCATTCCTGCATGCCTCTCCAGGATGCTGTTGGAGAGAAGCACCACTGTGCTGTGCTCCACCAATGTTTAAAAAAAAATCAAACATAAATCATGTAGCCAATAGCCCAGGGGTTCTCAAAGTGGGGTCCGAGGACAAGGTACTGCAGGGGGTCTGCGGACAGATTTCAAAATATATCTCAAAATAAAAAATAAATTGCAAATGATGGTTACTAACAGATTCAGGCCAAGGGATCCATGGAATAATACAATATTATTCATCTACAATTTATGTTCTTAACCATGGGAAACATGGGCCTGTGAGGCTCACAGGGATATTGGAATCCACAGTACTCCCCAGTTATACATTTTAACACAATACTTTCTGTATTCCCAAAAGTATTTATTTTATATATATACATAATGCACTGTAATTTAAGGTAACTGTCCAGTGACAATCTCACTTAAGTTAATGTTCTATTAACTCAAACAATGTTGTTGACTCATCCTATACTTAGTGGTCAAATCATAAATTGGAGAATTATTATTTTTACATCTCTAACTTATCTCAAACATACTTTTTCAAAAATGCTTTCCATTTCCTAATTGAGGAGGATGCTGGCCAATCAGCAGTCTACCTGCATGAATATTTTGAATGACTGATATATGCTCACACCATTATTACATTTACATTTAAGTCATTTAGCAGACGCTCTTATCCAGGGCGACTTACAAATTATGTTGATGGGGTACACCCACACCATTCCAAAACAGAAAATATCATTTTTGTATCATACTTATTTGCATTTTTTTGTGCGGAATACTATTTCAATCATATTATAACTAATTATAGGTCATATTTCATGGAACACTGGACAGTTACTTTAAGCTTTGAAACGGCAAAATGCTCTCTGCTTCGTGGCAAAATGTGTAGAATTGCAGGACATTTGCTTGAAAACCAACATTTTCTCTAATGCCTCGAAGCTGGCCTTTAAAAAATGTTTTTCCCAGGGCCCGATATACTTGGTTCTTCCGGCGATGCACTCCCTTCCCTGTATGCTATTTCTTTCTCACTCGAGTTGTGCTGATTATGAGGTTTATGAATTCGCCAACACAAAAGGGGTCCCCGGACCCAAAAAGTTTGAAAACCCCTACTAGCCTACGGTAGAAGAGTATCGTTTTCTGTAGCCTACTGGCTGGAGAATTACATTTAAATCACAATATCATGAGATAAACGTTTTACATCATGCACCTTAATCCGATCAAATAGCCTAACCTAAACGGCGCCCAATCAATACAAATGCGCTTAGTTGTGAATATGACATGTTACCAAACAACATTGGCCTATCCTAAAAAAAACAGGACAAATCAAAGTAAAATTGACAATATCTGGAATTAAAAATAGATAAATCAGGACTCACAACGGCTAAACTGTCCAGGAAATTCGCCCCGTGTGCTAAATTGTCATGTTAATCAGTGATTTCAGGTTTGTAGACCTATTTATCAATTCTTGAGGAACTGCATCATAGCGAGAGAAAAAAATACTTATGCATGTCTCGCTGTGTAAATTGATGTGTACATTGATTTCATGGTTTCTCAGGATAAATCCTGATAAATTGGGTAGTTGATATTCAAATCCAAAATTATTAGTCACGGAAATCAGGACTAATAAAGCCAATGGAGCTGCCGACTTAAATGATAGGCCTACTACATTGATGTGTATTCATAAAATTCCATTGCGGGCCACACCGTAGGCTACACTATTCTAGTTTTGCGGGGGAGGGTGGCACATTTTTTGTCTCTCCTAGGGCGGCAGAAACGATGTATATACACAAGAGTCGATATTTCGCTATGAACATGCATATATGGACTGTCGTAATGTAGCATTTTAAAGTTTGTACTCACCTAATTTGTTACAATAACGGTCTTCCGCACATAAGTGATACATTTCTTAATGTTTCACAGAATGGACATATTTACGTTCACACACCATTCGCAGCAACAGAAAATACTCGGGAGAGGCAGCTGTCTCCACCCAGGAAGTTGGATCATAATAACATGGTACCAGCGGGTTTCCACTGGGCTCGTTTGAGAGGTAAGTCTTACATGCTGACCAGACCCGACACGTCGCGTGCGCGAGCGTCGCAAAATAAATTTAGAAATCCATATGATTCTATTATTGCACCCACACTGCTCGGCGTCTGCGAAGCCAAGGGCTAAAATAGGAGTCGTTCCTATTTCTGACGCAGATCTGCTGAAAGTCATATCCTCATTGATTTATAGAAGCAGGTACCCACTTGCATCTCCTCATTGGTTATATCCACATGAGTGATTGAAAGACAAACTTTGTTGCCGGTTGTCATGGTAATACAATGAAAGTTTAGATGGACCACCATATAAGTTCAAAGATGAAAAAGCCTGGAAGGAGAAGAGAGAACTAGAAGCTATGTGGTTGGTCGTTTTATATGTGGATTAATTGTCGGAGTAGAGGTTCTTGTGCATTTCAGGTAAAATAACAGCTCAGTGTATATATCCCAGGACAAATTAGCTAGCAACAGCAAGCTAGCTAAATAGAACAAATTAACGTTAGCTAGCAAGTGCAAGCTAGCTAGCTAAATTGCCATACATGCTTAATGCTTTTCGACCTGTCCCCAAATTAATGTAATTGGTTCAGAGTTTGTTTTGATATTTTAACCTGCGTGTCGTGATCGTGTTTGGTGTGGGGGGGCAAAATAAGTGTATGCACAATAGCGCACCACGTGCGCAGCCGGTTTGGGCTCCGCGTTACATGCTGACCAGACCAGACACGTCGCGTGCGCGAGCGTAGCAAAATACATTTTGAAATCCAAGTTATTCAAATATTGCACCCACACTGCTCGCTCGCGGGCGCCAAAAACCTTCTGCGATGCCAAGGGCTAAAATAGAACTCCTTTCTATTTGTGACGCAGATCGCGCTGAAATTCCTGCCTCTCCCATCTCCTCATTGGTTTATAGAAGCAGGTACCCACGTGCCATCTCCTCATTGGTTATACCCACGTGGGTGATTGAAAGACAAAATGTTTTGCCGGTTGTCGTGGTAAAAGTGTAGATGCCAATCAAGTTCAAAGATGAAAAAGCAGAAGACATTGTGCATTTCAGCTAAAATAACAACTCAATGTTTATATCCCAAGACAAATTAGCTAGCAACAGCAAGTTAGCTAAGTAGGACAAATAAGCTAGCAAGTGCAAGCTAACGAGCTAAATTGCCATACATGTTTAATGCTTTTCGACCTGTCCCCAAATTAATGTCATTGGTTCAGAGTTTGTTAGATATTTTAACCTGCGTGTCGTGATCGAGTTTGGTGTAGGGGGACCAAATACATTTCTGTGTCAGAAATAGAAAGGGTGTTCTATTTTAGCCCTTGGCATCGCAGACGCTCGTTGGCGCAATAATGGAATAACATGGATTTTAAAATGTATTTTGCGACCGTGTCAGGTCTGGTCAGCATGTAACAATTGTCACCGACTTGACAAAAGTTATCCGCTTGAACGCGCCCATTCACATGCTCCCTGAAAAGCTGTAGTAATAAAGCTTATAATTCACTGGAAGGGAAATGCGTTGATTAAAGTTATTGATGATGCAATTATTCATGACAATCAGGCTGAGCAAGCTAATGTGCTTATTATCTGATTTCTAAATAACCACGTATCTGAACTGAGTGGAGACTACAGTATTTGGAGTGAACCTCCTCTGTGCAGTCAATACTTGTTTAAACCTTACTGTGGACCTACCTATTTTTCTCCTCTGTTGTTGCATGCCTTTCTTTGTTAGCTGAAATCCATAAATACAAGCACATTTTTCCTCCATGCTGTTGCCAGGGGCGTCATGCACATTATTCCGAGAGGGGGCACGAAGTACATGCGGATGGATGAGGGGGGTGACGAGGACAGCTATTTATTGCAATCTGAAAACATGTGATGGTAGTAAATTAATGACATGACAATGGGACTCAGGATCATCACGGTAACTCTGTTCATTCAAATTGCCATCGATAGAATGCAATTGTGTTTATCTTTAGCTTATGCATGCCCATACCATAACCCCCCTGCCACCATGGAGAACTCTGTTCACAATGTTGACATCAGCAAACCACTCTCCCACATGATGACATACACACTGTCTGCCATTTGCCCGGGACAGTTGAAACCTGGATGCCAGTGGCCATTCTCCAGCATGCCAGTGGTCATCAAAGGTGAGCACTTGCCCACTGAAGTCGGTTACGACGTTGAACTGCAGTCAGTTCAAGTCCCTGGTCAGGACGACGAGCACTCAGATGAGCTACCCTGAGACTGTTTCTGACAGTTTGTGAAGAAATTCTTCGGTTGTGCAAAACCCACAGTTTCATCAGCTGTACGGGTGGCTGGTCTCAGATGATCTTGTAGGTGAAGAAGCTAGATGTGGAGGTCCTTGGCTGGCATGGTTACACGTGGCCTGCGGTTGTGAGGCCGGTTGGACTTACTGCCAAATTCTCTAAAATGACATTGGAGACGCCTTATAGTAGAGAAATTAACATTCAATTCTCTGGCAACAGATATTGTGGACATTCCTGCAGTTAGCATGCCAGTTGCGTGCTCCCTCAAAACTGGAGACATCTGAACAATATGGAACATTGAGGATCTTTTATTTCAGCTCATGAAACATGGGACCAACCCTTTACATGTTGCATTTATATTTTTTCAGATGCGCAACTTTGGTTTTTAGAAATGGGGAGACTTAATTTGGCAGGGGGTCCTCTTATTTTTGGGGGCATCTAAAGCTTATTTCCTTCATTCCTACACAATCTAATATGACCCATGGCCCCCCCCCCCCCCTTGGGTTGTACCGTGTCGGAGATCTTTGTGGGCTATACTCGGCCTTGTCTCAGGATGGTAAGTTGGTGGTTGAAGATTTCCCTCTAGTGGTGTGGGGACTGTGCTTTGGCAAAGTGGGTGGGGTTATATCCTTCCTGTTTGGCCCTGTCCGGGGGTGTCCTCGGATGGGGCCACAGTGTCTCCTGACCCCTCCTGTCTCAGCCTCCAGTATTTATGCTGCAGTAGTTTATGTGTCGGGGGGGGCTAGGGTCAGTTTGTTTATCTGGAGTACTTCTCCTGTCCTATTCAGGTGTCCTGTGTGAATCTAAGTGTGCGTTCTCTAATTCTCTCCTTCTCTCTTTCTTTCTCTCTCTCGGAGGACCTGAGCCCTAGGACCATGCCCCAGGACTACCTGACATGATGACTCCTTGCTGTCCCCAGTCCACCTGGCCATGCTGCTGCTCCAGTTTCAACTGGCCTGGGCCCTAGGACCATGTCCCAGGACTACCTGACATGAGGACTCCTTGCTGTCCCCAGTTCACCTAGCCATGCACCTGCTTCAGTTTCAACTGTTCTGCCTTACTATTATTCAACCATGCTGGTCATTTATGAACATTTGAACATCTTGGCCACGTTCTGTTATAATCTCCACCCGGCACAGGCAGAAGAGGACTGGCCACCCCACATATGCTCTCTCTAATTCTCTCTTTCTTTCTCTCTCTCGGAGGACCTGAGCCCTAGGACCGTGCCCCAGGACTACCTGACATGATGGCTCCTTGCTGTCCCCAGTCCACCTGACTGTGCTGCTGCTCCAGTTTCAACTGTTCTGCCTTATTATTATTTGACCATGCTGGTCATTTATGAACATTTGAACATCTTGGTCATGTTCTGTTATAATCTCTACCCGGCACAGCCAGAAGAGGACTGGCCACCCCACATAGCCCGGTTCCTCTCTAGGTTTCTTCCTAGGTTTTGGCCTTTCTAGGGAGTTTTTCCTAGCCACCGTGCTTTTACACCTGCATTGTTTGCTGTTTGGGGTTTTAGGCTGGGTTTCTGTACAGCACTTTGAGATATCAGCTGATGTACGAAGGGCTATATAAATACATTTGATTTGATTTGATTTGATGGCCCTTCTAGCTGTCTCTATTTAGAACAACAAAAAGTAAACAAAAATGCCCAGTCATCAAGCTAAGTAAGAGATCATTATTAAATATGTTTAAGTGATTGATAAGTCTGAACTAGATCTATGATAATTCATTAATCAATATTGTGTTGCACCTTTAACCAATTGCCTAACAAATGAACAACTCTTAAATTTAAAGTACAAAGAAAACTTTTGATTGTCTTTATTAAGACAACCTCTATATCAAATTTCACCCGGCCCGAGCCGCCTGCACGCCTGACCCCCACCAGTCTAGTCAGTAACTCAACTCTTTCCCCAGCAACTTCCTTGCCATCTTTTTTCATGTCTCAAGGGTTTTGGAAACAACAGTTTAATAAAAACACATAAACCTACCCATTGACACACAGAAACAGTAAATCCTCCATATCATTTATATCATAGGCCTAATAGTACTGTAAAGGTCTTTTTACTTGCATACAATATAGCTGGGTCACCCCGCCCTGCCCCTAAGGGCCCTGCAGCGCCCTGCAGCGGCCCTGCAGCGCCCCAACCCAACACACCCCACACAGCTATAGGATCTTAGTGAAACATTCACTATAGGTTTCAGGTGTGTTAGGCAAAGGCCAGAGTGACATCCTAAAGCATAGCAGACTCCCAGGGCCAGGTCTAAGCAGCTCAGCAGGGATTGCCTAAAACATTAACATTAACATGCCTTAACATTTCCAAGAAAACAAAAATAGGGAGAAGTGAGAATCTGTAGACATGCTGGAATAAAAGAACATACTCTTTGTCAGAATTCAGCCAGCCTTCACAAGACTGTAACATATGCAAATATGTCCCCTTTTGTGTTTTACACCTGCATTCATTTCATTTTTTGAGTGCATGATATTCAGTTTCACTGGCATGTACAGTGCCTTGCAAAAGTATTCACCCCCTTGGCATTTTTCCTATTTTGTTGCATTACAACCTGTAATTGAAATATATTTTTTAATTGGATTTCATGTAATGGACATACACAAAGTAGCCCAAAAAAAATTAAATAAATAAACAGAAAAGTGGTGCGTGCATATGTATTCACCCTCTTTGCTATGATGTCCCTAAATAAGATCTGGTGCAACCAATTACCTTCAGAAGTCACATAAGTAGTTAAATAAAGTTCACCTGTGTGCAATCTAAGTGTTACATGATCTGTCATGTGATCTCAGTATATATACACCTGTTCTGAAAGGCCCCCGAGTCTGCAACACCAGTATGCAAGGGGCAAACGGCACCATGAAGACCAAGGAGCTCTTCAAACAGGTCAGGGACAACGTACAGCTCAAGGTTGGGTTATAAAAAATATTAGAAACTTTGAACATCCCACGGAGCACATAGGACCACTTTAAGCCGTACACTTTAAGTCATTACTTAAATAAAAAAAGAAGCAAATGTGTTTGGTGTTCTCCAAAAGGCATGTGGGAGACTCCCCAAACATATGGAAGAAGATACTAAAATTGAGCTTTTTGGCCAAAACACTATGTCTGGCGCAAACTCAACACCTCATCACTCTGAGAACACCATCCCCACAGTGAAGCATGGTGGTGGTGGCAGCATCATGCAGTGGGTATGTTTCTCATCAGGGACTGGGAAACTAGTCAGAATTGAAGGAATGATGGATGGCGCTAAATACAGTGAGATTCTTGAGGGAAACCTGTTTCAGTCTTGAAGAGATTTGAGACTGAGACGGAGGTTCACCTTCCAGCAGAACAATGACCCTAAGCATACTGTACCGAGAGACTGAAAAACAGCTTCTATCTCAAGGCCATCAGACTGTTAAACAGCCACCACTAACATTGAGTGGCTGCTGCAAACACACTGTCATTGACACTGACCCAACTCCAGCCACTTTAATAATGGGAATTGATGGGAAATGATGTAAATATATCACTAGCCACTTTAAACAATGCTACCTTATATAATGTTACTTACCCTACATTATTAATCTCATATGCATATGTATATACTGTACTCTACATCATCGACTGCATCCTTATGTAATACATGTATCACTAGCCACTTTAACTATGCCACTTTGTTTACTTTGTCTACACACTCATCTCATATGTATATACTGTACTCGATACCATCTACTGTATGCTGCTCTGTACCATCACTCATTCATATATCCTTATGTACATATTCCTTATCCCCTTACACTGTGTATAAGACAGTAGTTTTGGAATTGTTAGTTAGATTACTTGTTGGTTATCACTGCATTGTCGGAACTAGAAGCACAAGCATTTCGCTACACTCGCATTAACATCTGCTAACCATGTGTATATGACAAATACAATTTGATTTGATTTCCTGCTAACGCAACACTCGAGTGGTTTAAGGGGAGACATTTAAATGTCTTGGAATGGCCTACTAATCCCAATTGAGATGTTGTGGCAGGACTTGAAACAAGCAGTTCATGATTGAAAACTCACAAATATCGCTGAGTTAAAGCAGTTCTGCATGCAAGAGTGGGACAATAGTACTCCACAGCAATGTGAGAGACTGATCAACAACTACAGGAAGCATTTGTTTGCAGTCATTGCAGCTAAAGGTTATTGAGTGAAAGCCGGCAAGAATTGTTTTACACAAGGCAATTGGGTGTTAACTTTTGAACGGTAGTGTGTTTATATATATATTAAGTACACTACCGTTCAAATGTTTGGGGTCACTTAGAAATGTCCTTGTTTTTGAAAGAAAAACACATTTTTGTCCATTAAAATAACATAAAATTGATCAGAAATAAAGTGTAGACATTGTTAATGTTGTAAATTATTCTCGTAGCTTGAAACGGCTGAGTTTCAATGGAATATCTACGTAGGCGTACAAAGGCCCATTATCAGCAACCATCGCTCCTGTGTTCAAATGGTACGTTGTGTTAGCTAATCCAAGTTTATCATTTTAAAAGGCTAACTGATCATTAGAAAACCCTTTTGCAATTATGTTAGAACAATTTTCAGCTGTGCTGATTAAAGAAGCAATAAAACTGGCCTTCTTTAGACTAGTTGAGTATCTGGAGCATCAGCATTTGTGGGTTGGATTACAGGCTCAAAATGGCCAGAAACAAAGCCCTTTCTTCTGAAACTCATCAGTATGTTCTGAGAAATTAAGGCTATTCCATGCGAGAAATTGCCAAGAAACTGAAGATATCGTACAACGCTGTGCACAACTGAGCAAGAGGACGAGTACATTAGTGTCTAGTTTCTGAAACAGACGCCTCACAAGTCCTCAACTGGCAGCTTCATTAAATAGTACCCACAAACACCAGTCTCAACGCCAACAGTGAAGCATGCACCCCTGAGGGGCCCCAGTGTTGAGGATCACCGTGGCAGATGTGGTGTTGCCTACCCTTACCACCTGGGGAAGGCCCGTTAGGAAGTCCAGAATCCAGTTGCAGAGGGAGGTGTTTAGTCCCAGCGTCCTTAGTTTAGTGATGAGCTTTGTGGGCATTATGGTGTTTAACGCTGAGCTATAGTTAATGAACAGTATTCTCACATAGGTTTTCTTTTTGTCCAGGTGGGAAAGAACAGTGTAGAGTGTGATTGCGTCATCTGTGGATCTGTTGGGGTATGCGAATTGGTATGCGAATTGGAGTGAGTCTAGGGTATCCAGGATGAGGTTGTTGATGTGAGCCATGACCAGCATTTCAAAACACTTCATGGCTACCGACGTGGGTGCTACGGCGCGGTAATAATTTAGGCAGGTTACCTTCGCTTCCTTGGGCACAGGGACCATGGTTGTCTGCTTGAAACGTGTAGGTATTACAGACTCGGTCAGGGAGAGGTTGAAAATGTCAGAAGACACTTGCCAGTTGGTCTACGCATGCTTTGAGTACACATCCTGGTAATCTGTCACGGCCTGCGACTTTGTGAATGTTGACCTGTTTTAAAGGTCTTGCTCACATCGGCTACCAAGAGCATTATCACACAGTCGTCTGGAACAGCTGGTGCTCTCATGCATGCGTCAGTGTTGCTTGCCTCGAAGCGAGCATAAAAGGCATTTAGCTCATCTGGTAGGCTTGCATCACTGGGAAACTGGCGGCTGGGTTTCTCTTAAGGATTCAATCTTAATCCTGTATTGACACTTTGCCTGTTTGATGGTTCGTAGTGGGATTTCTTATAAGTGTCCAGAATAGTTTCCCGCTCCTTGAAAGTGGTAGTTCTAGCCTTTAGCTTGATGCAGATGTTGCCTGTAATCCATGGCTTCTGGTTGGGATATGTACGTACTAGGGATGCACCGATATGACATTTTTGGCCGATACTGATATCCAATATTTTCCTTGACAAAGAAAGCAAAGCTGTCATCAAGGCAAAGGGTGGCTACTTTGAATAATGTCAAATATAAAATATATTTTGTTTTGTTTAACACTTTTGTGGTTACATGATACCATGTGTGTTATTTCATAGCTTTGATGTATTCTGTCAGAGTTTACTAGGAGTGGTAGGTTGAGTCGGTCACGCCAAAATACAGGGCGCATAAAACAGACCAGCCCAAACACAGGACCAAACAGTCTGGAGAAAACAAACACGAAAACACATCCACAACCAACAAAGTAACAATCCCGCACAAACCTAGGCGGACCTAACAGGTTTAAATAGACATGAATAAAGAAACGAAACAGGTGCAACCAATAAGACGAAATTAAAAGGAAAAAGGGATCGGTGGCGGCTAGTAGACCGGCGACGACGACCGCCGAATGCCGCCTGAACAGGCAGGGGAGGCACCTTCGGTGGGAGTCGTGACATCCCCCCCCCTTGACGCGTGGCTCCCGCAGCGTGCCGCCACCGGCCTCGAGGTGGACCCGGGGAACGAGGCGCAGGGCGATCCGGGTGGAGGCGGTGGAAGTCCCTCATTTATGAAGGGTCTAAAATGTCCCCCACCAGTACCCAGCACCTCTCCTCCGGACCGTACCCCTCCCAGTCCACGAGGTACTGTAGGCCCCTCACCCGGCGTCTAGAGTCCAGAATAGCATGTAAAGTGTACGCCGGGGACCCCTCGATGTCTAGAGGGGGCGGAGGGACCTCCGGCACCTCACCTTCCTGCAGGGGACCAGCCACCACCGGCCTGAGGAGAGACACATGAAACGAGGGGTTAATGCGATAGTAAGGAGGAAGCTGTAACCTATAACACACCTCGTTTATACTCCTCAGGACTTTAAATGGCCCCACACACTGCAGCCCCAGCTTCCTGCAGGGCGGGCAGAGGGGCTGGTTTCAGGTCGAGGGCCAGACCTGGTCCCCCGGTGCGAACACAGGGGGCCTCACTGCAGTGCTGGTCAGCGCTCCTCTTCTGCCGTCCACTAGCTTGTTTTAATTATTCCTGGACGGCTCTCTAGGTGTCCTTCGAGCGCTGCACCCATTCCTCCACCGCAGGAGCCTCGGTCTGGCTCTGATGCCATGGAGCCAGGACCGGCTGGTAGCCCAACACGCACTGGAACGGCAAAATGTTAGTAGAGGAGTGGCGGAGGGAGTTCTGAGCCACCTCCGCCCATGGGACGTACCTTGCCCATTCACCAGGCCGGTCCCGGAAATACGACCACAGAAACCTACCCACATCCTGGCTCACTCTTTCCACCTGCCCATTACTCTCAGGGTGGAAACCTGAGGTCAGGCTGACCGAGACCCCCAGCCGTTCCATGAACGCCCTCCAAACTCTGGATGTAAACTGGGGACCCCGATCAGAAACGATGTCCTCAGGCACCCCGTAGTGCCGGAAGACATGGGTAAACAGGGCCTCCGCTGTCTGTAGGGCCGTAGGGAGACCGGGCAACGGGATGAGACAACAGGACTTAGAAAACAGATCCACAACGACCAGGATCGTGGTGTTTCCCTGAGATGGGGGAAGGTCGATGAGAAAGTCCACTGACAAGTGCGACCACGGCCGTTGTGGAACGGGGAGGGGCTGTAACTTCCCTCTAGGCAGGTGTCGAGGAGCCTTACCCTGAGTGCACACCAAACAGGAGGAGACATAAAACCTCACGTCCTTAACCAAAGTGGGCCACCAGTACCTTAACCAAAGTGGGCCACTGTCCTCTCGATCCCAGGATGACCCGAAGAGGGTAGTGTATGGGCCCATCGAATCAACCGATCACAGACACCAAGCGGCACATACTGAACACCTGCTGGACACCGTAACGCCCGCTCGATCTCCACGTCCACCTCCCATACCACCGGTGCTACCAGACATGAAGCTGGGAGGATGGGAGTCGGATCGATGGGCCGCTCCTCGGTGTCATATAGGTGGGACAGCGCGTCAGCCTGCGTATTAAGGGAGCCTGGCCGATAGGAAATCGTAAAACAAAATCGGGTAAAGAACATGGCCCACCTGGCCTGACACGGATTCAATCTCCTCGCTGCCCGGTCAGTCCAGATGAGGAAAGGGTGCTTGGCCCCCTCAAGCCAATGTCTCCACACCTTCAGAGCCTAGACTACAGCTAACACCCCCACGTCATAGTTCCGCTCCGCCGCACCGAGTTTCCTCGAGAAGAAAGTGGAGGGGCAGAGCTTTGGTGGCGAGCCGGAGCGCTGTGATAGCACGGCTCCCACCCCAGCCTCGGACGCGTCCACCTCCACTATAAATGCCAAAGAGGGGTCCCGGATGAGCCAGCACGGGAGTGTCTGTGAACAGCTCCTTCAGACAACTGAAAGCTCTGACCGCCTCTGCTGACCCCCCCCCCCCCTTCAGCAGTGAGGTAATGGGAGCAGCCACCTGACCAAAACCCCGGATAAACCTCCGGTAGTAATTGGCAAACCCTAAAAACCACTGCACCTCCTTTACCGTGGTTGGAGTCGGTCAATTACTGACGGCTGTAACGCGGTCACACTCCATCACCACCCCAGAGGTGGAAATTAGATAACCCAGGAAGGAAACGGCTTGTTTGGAGAACACACATTTCTCAGCCTTGACGTACAGGTCATGCTCCTGCAGTCGTCCAAGTACCCTACGCACCAGAGACAAGTGGACGGCGCGTGTGGCAGAATAGATCAGTATATCATCGATATACACTACCACCCCCTGCCCGTGCAGGTCTCTGAGAATCTCATCTATGAAAGATTGGAAAACGGCTGGAGCATTCTTCGACTCATACGGCATGACGAGGTACTCATAATGGCCAGATGTGGTACTAAACGCGGTCTTCCACTCATCTCCCTCCCGGATACGCACCAAATTATACGCACTCCTAAGGTTCAGTTTTGTGAAGAAACGCGCCCCGTGAAATGATTCCACCGCTGTGGCGATGCGAGGTAGTGGGTAACTAAACCCCACTGTGATGGAATTCAGACCTCTATAATCAATACACGGATGCAGACCTCCCTCCTTTTTCTTCACAAAAAAGAAGCCCGAGGAGATGGGTGACGTGGAGGGCCGAATGTACCCCTGTCCCAGAGATTCAGTGACGTATGTCTCCATCGCCACTGTCTACTCCTGGGACAAAGGATACACGTGAATCCTGGGAAGTGCAGCGTTTTCCAGGAGATTTATCGCGCAATCCCCTCGTCGATGAGGTGGTAATTGGGTCGCCCTCTTTTTACAGAAGGCGATAGCCAAATCGGCATATTCAGAAAGAATGCGCACAGTGGAATCCTGGTCTGGACTCCACCATCATCGCACCGATGGAAACTCCTATGCACCTGCCTGAACACTCCTCTGACCACCCTCTGAGAGCCCCTGTCTCCATGAAATCTCAGGATTGTGATTAGCCAGCCAGGGAATCCCCAGCACCACTGGAAACGCAGGAGAATCAATAAGGAAGAGACTGATCCGCTCCTTATGATCCCCCTCCAGTGGCACCGTGGCCTCCCCGACCAGCCCTGACCCTAATGGTCGGGCTATCCAAGGAGTGCACAGGGAAAGCTTGGTCTAACTACACCAGGGGAATCCCTAGCCTTAACGCGAGCCCATGATCCATAAAGTTCCCAGCTGCGCCTGAATCGACTAGCGCCTTATGCTGTAGAGAGGGAGAAAACTCAGAAAAAGAAATTAGTAAGAACATATGGCCAACATGGAGCTCTGGGTGAGTCTGGTGCTGACTCACCTGGGGTGAACGAGGTGTGCTCTGCCTGCCATCCCGACTCCCAGACGAGCTTCTCCAGCACCGATCGGCAGTGTGTCCTCTCCGATCACACCTGGTGCAGGAGGAGCCTCCTCCTCCGGTCCCCCTTGATGCGGCCCTCCTAACTCTATGGGGATAGGCGCGGGAGGGCCGGGAGGTGGACTCAACAGGGCCCGTTCTGGACGCCCGCGGCAAGCCAGCAGATTGTCCAGTCGGATGGACATGTTGATAAGTTCGTTGAGGGAGAGGGTGGTGTCCCGACAAGCTAGCCCCCTGCGGACGTCCTCCCGGAGGCTACAGCGATAGAATAGTGAGTAAAATGCCCCTTTAAACAAGTGTTTCAAAGAGGGTGGGTGACATGAATACAAGGTAGGTGGTGCTGGTGGAAGAGGAGCTGGAGGTGAGGTAGGCCACTCCTCTCCCATCGGTCCATCCTCTCCATCATCTGGTCTATTGCCGACCCAATCCGGTGGAGAATGGCCGTATGATGACTCGCTCCTCCATCGATGGGAGAGGAGGTGCGGCTGCTCCTGCTGACTCCATTCAAATGGTGCGGGATTCTGTCAGAGTTTACTAGGAGTGGTGGGTTTGGAGTCAGGTGCAGAGAGCAGAGGGTTCGGTAAATCGTAATTTATTCTCCGGCACAAAATGGTCACTCCAAAATACAGGGCGCATAAAACAGACCAGCCCAAACACAGGACCAAACAGACCAGCCCAAACACAGGACCAAACAGTCCGGAGAAAACAAACACGAAAACACATCCACAACCAACAGAGTAACAATCCCGCACAAACCTAGGCGTACCTAACAGATTTAAATAGACATAAATCAATAAACTTAAGAGGGAACAGGTGCAACCAATAAGACAAAAAGAAAAAAAAAAGGGATCGGTGGCGGATAGTAGACCGGCGACGACAACTGCCGAGCTCCGCCCAAACAGGCAGGGGAGCCACCTTCGGTGGGAGACGTGATATCTTCACTATTATTCTACAATGTAGAAAATAGTAAAAAATAAAAAATAAACTCTTGAATGAGTCGGTGTGTCCAAACTTTTGACTCTTATTGTGTACATATATATATATATATATATACAGTAAATATATATTTATTTCGTTGTTGGACATTAAAGGCTGTGAAATCACCAGGAAATTGGCCTCCCGAGTGGTGCAGTGGTCTAAGGCATTGCAGTGTTTGAGGAGTCACTACAGATCTGGGTTCGATACCAGACTGTGTCCCGGACTGAGACAACGCACAATTGACCTAGCATTGTCCGGGTTCGGGGATGGTTTGGCCGGCTGGGATGTCCTTGTTCATCGCGCTCTAGCAACTTCTGTGGCGACCCGGGCACATGCACACTGACACAGTCGCCAGTACATTGTTTCCTTCAACACATTGGTGGTACTCTTTGCCTGGTCCATTCAGTGTGCTGCCGATCCAAAATACCACTGACAGATCTTTTTATAAATAATTAGGATAAAACGTGGGCTTAAAACTGAAGTTTCGTTTTTAATAAAAATAAATCAAATGGAAAAATCTGAGGGGGCACGTGCTTTTTTTGCCCCCTATGGGCATGATGCCACTGGCTGTTGCTCTAACATAGCAACTCACATAGCAAATATGCCAAATGAATTTCAATGAGGAAACAGTCAGTGGTTGTATTTGATTAACTTTTTATTTAAAAGGTATGGATTTCAGCAAACAAAGAAAGCCAGAGAGGAAAAAAAAAATAGATACACGGTAAGGGTTTAAGAATTTACAATTTTGAAGTATCGATTATACAGCGACTCAAAGAATGTTGGAGGTTTACTCCAAAAACTAGGCTCCACTCAACTCCGCAGAAGAAATCAGCATGGAGTTGAGATACTTGGCTAATTTCTAAATAGTTTGGACTGTGCAATATAACTAATTTATTCAATTGTTATGGAAAGGTTTGTGAACGTGCGCAGCATCTTACATCAAGCTGACCCTTGTGATCAAGCAGCCAAACACTTTCTAGGACTGGATACGTGATAACATCCTAACAAAGAGTTATTTGTACATCACCCAAGAAATAAGAGAGACAACCTGATTAATACCGTATTTTATTTTCCCTCTTTAGAAGAAAGCTATTTCTGAACATTTTCTACATCAACCCGGGAGAGCACTTTGATGCGTTTGGGCATGGCCACGATAATCTCCACCCCTGCCCTTTTTCTCTTCCCCGTGGGGGTGGTAACTGTTTTGACGCTAGCGTCCTTCTGAACCAGCATGGCCTCACTCTGAGCCTGGAGAACGTCCAGTTTCTGCCTGAGCTCCTGTAGGTGGTCAATGTCGTTGATCCCGCTCACATTCTCCATGATGGATTTGAGTTTGACCACACACTCCCTCTGCAGTTCCTCCTTTTGCAGTTCCTCCCTCTCCCGCAGACCCTGTGAAGCCTGTGGGGCCACCCACTGTGTTTGTATGCTATGCAGTTGTAACTGTGGAGTTTGAGGAGTTTGCACCAGTGGCACTGTTTCTTCAGGCCCATCCCACTGAAGAGAGACTGGGGAAGCTGGGGAGAGATGCATTAGACCATTGAGGGCTTCCTCTATCTCCTCTGTTGTGGTGTGAGTGGTCTGTGAATGCAGCATGAGCAGAGGATGGTCCCTGTATTTGGGACACAGGTGCTCCCAGGTCCAATTAGGCTCAGACCTGAAGACGTGACAGAAGTGTTCACAAGGCAGGCGCTGGTCCCTCCACACCTCACACTCACAGGAGGGCCAGGTGGACTCTGACCCGAAGCTGACCGAGTAGGACCGCGGTGCCGTGGTCTCTGCCCGACTCTTCACCCGGAAGGTGCCGTCGCTGGCCTGCTCCACCACGATGTCGGGGTCTTGCAGGGCCGCAGACATGTTGTCCATCACCAGGGCCACCACACTCCAAGGGCGATGCCACAGGAACGGAGGCACAGTGGGGTTGAGGTTGTACTCGCCAGAGGACTGGCTGTTGAGGTCTGTGTACCTGGAGATTCAGGGAATGTAGCAGGTTTAGACTGACCAAACATCAACACTTACATTAAAGGGGAATTACACTCCAAAATAAAAGTTTACAAAAGTAGTCAAATGTCAAGATGAGTCCACATCCTACATCTTAACCCCAATGCAGAAGATAAACACTGTAAATTATATGGTGTATGGCATAAATTTAGCAGATATGTCAATAGAAGATCATTTTTGACAGCAAATACTATTCTAAATGACATTGAATCCTATTCTAAAACGAACTTACCTTTGGTGCATCTGTGGGAAGTAGTCGTCAACAAGAAACTGTAGCATTTGGCTCAGGGTGTCTTTTTTATGGACCTTCATGTTATTATGTGTGAAAAAGTCGCTCTGCATTTCCAGACCTCCGTTCACCATAGACACAAAGTTGACAATATCAACCCTCACAGCGTTAGCCCATCTCTGAATGAACAAAAACAAGAGCATGTAGCTAACTCTGTATGCGCCATCATTAGACTAGGATGCACATTATGGACCTATAGCTAGCATATTATGGATCTATAGCTAGATACTGTATCACGGAATTCAGCTAGCAAAAACATAACACACTTGCTACTGCTACTTCTACAGATTGTCTACATACAGTAGGTGTGGTTTAAACATGCTGTCTGCTTCTGGATGAAAGCACCTCTAAGCACAGGTCTGAGATCTGCTTTCTGTCTAACCACCCTGACCTTCATTAATACGCAGGTTATGACACAGCAGGTCCAGGACCTGACCCCATTGCCCCTATGATTTCAGTAATTGACATGTGCACTACAAACCTTCTCCTCTGACAGCCACTTGTTAGTGAACCAGTTCTTGAAAAGTTGTCTCTTTTCCAACCAGATGGGGCTCTGCTGTAGTAGTTCTACTGCCCCCTGGTGTTGCTCTCTGGTAAGGGCACCAGCGATGGCCTTCATCATATCAAAGATCCCCTCCTGGTTGGTGATGGCTCGGGACCGGTTGCTCAGCCACTTGGTCCAGGTCCTCTCCCGCAGGTGATCGCTGAAGACTGCCTGAGCACCTGAGATTGGAATGAGAAACAGTCCGTAATTAGCTAATTCTAACCCCCTAATGTTCTAGTATTTAGAGATTGTAACAGATTAAACATTTTCTTGACCAACAGGTCTTTTCAAAAGAAAATCCTGAAACTCACAGCCAACAGTGCTGAGAGCACATTATGAAGCTAACTTGCTTTTCCCACCTCATAGCTAACATTAAAACCTCACCACTGTTCACCTGTGAATGCTGCCTCCACCGCCTTCATCTCCACAGGGCAGTGTTCAGTGAGGATGTAGGCTGGGCTCCAGCCCCGGTTCCACTGCCTGAACACCCCCAGCGCCTCCCCCAAGGCTTCGGCGCTCCTCGACTGCACGACAAACAGGCCCACCGGCGCCACGCTCACATTGGTGCGCACGCACAGGAAGAAGAGTGGCAGGGGGAAGCGCGTCCTCTTATAGGCCGCGTCCAGGAAGCACACCTCCTTGCCATACTGCCGAAGCAGCCGCCGCTGCCAGTCCGTCTGGTAGCAGAGCAACAGGTTCTCGACCTCTGATTGAACCCTAAGCAGGAAGTTGATTCTAGGAGCTTCTGCCTTCCAATTCTCTGCCAAGGTCTAAGAGGAGGGGGGGGGGGGTTGTTATGATTAATAGCTGAGGTGAAACTTTTGCGTCCTTTCAATTATTTCAGTGCTAACCAAACTCCTTTTTGCGCCAGTGTGAGCTTTATATATGGTTGTGCACCTTGACTTTTGCTATAACATGTCTGTCTTATTCTAAACCACAGCAATGATATTCCCATGAACTTAAACAACCCCAATGGCGTGTCATGGAGTAATATTTATCTGTGCTCTGTTACATCACACACATGTATTCATTCACCACAACAAGTGTGTAGAAGTTTCAGACTACATACTTTCTAAAAAGCAGTTCCAGAATGAGGGGTGCTTTAGCTTTGCTGGTGTTGCTGTTCTGTCTGGGTAATGGGCTCAGGGAGAGAGTGTTGGGGTCCGAGAGAATGACACCACTCAACCCAGTTGTTGTTGTAGATTTACATAATAATGGCCAGCATCTACTGTCAACAAGTAGGGTGGCAGGTAGCCTAGCGGTTAATAGCGTTGGGCCAGTAATAGAAAGGTTGCCGGTTAGAATCAGCCGACTTGGTGAAAAATCTGTCTGGATGAGAACGTCTGCTAAATTACTAAAATATAAATACAATTGCAATGGAGGCAATGACTATGTATCCAATTCAGTGACTGCGTTTAGACAGGCAGCCCAGTTCGGATCTTTTTTTCCCTAATTGGTATTTTGACCAATCAGATCAGTTCTGAAAAAGATCTGATGTGTAAAGATCAATTAGTAAACACAACCTTTGTTGGTGGAAAAAGGAGTCTCTGGAAAGACTCCAGGATCTGGGCTGATGACAAACATTTTCAGTGGCTTTCTGCTCTTCCCATGTAAGGATAACGCACCACAAAGATGTTATGAATTTTCATTTTTCTTGAATCCATGGAAAACTCTGCATGTGCGTTCCTGAATTGTATGATAAAGCCTTGTCAAGTCTTTCTATCATGCACAGAAACAGGCACTAACACACAATCATCCAAACTGAAAGCTACAGACTGGGATTTGGGAAGCTATTCAATTGTCATTTCAATTCTTTACCCATTGATTCTAGAAGAATATAACGTATAAATGCCTCATGTGCCCTGCACAACTGTCGGTTTTCCTTGATTTTGGGCATCAGGATACTGAAAGCAATATATACTGAAAGCATGAATGTTGACATGCAGAATGTTTTGGGATTATATCAAAAAGACTAATGAAACAATAGTGAGTAAAATGCCCCTTTAAACAAGTGTTTCAAAGAGGGTGGGTGACATGCATACAAACTGTTAATAAATTGCAGTGAAAACATAGTTAACACCACCAGCCCCAATGGCCTTATCTCAGAAGACAATCCAAATATCTGATGAATAGGTGGGAATGATAGTGCTGCACAGCCTTCTCACCAGCAGGTTGACCAGGTCTATTTTGCTGTAGTGTTCCTCCGCGATGACCTGAGCCATGACGGCATGGATGGTTTTCTCTGTGGGGAAGAAGCGCCTCAGCGGCGGCGGGGTCGTGTCTTGGAACAGCTCCGTCCGCACGTACTGGACCATCTGGTTCTTTACCTCCTTCACCTTCCTCACCCCCTGCTGCACCAACGCTCGGATGTAACCTTTGACCCTGTCGTCCATCTGATCTGCACCCTGAGGGAACGAGGAGGGTGTGGCTTTTTTTAAGTGGGGAGAAAATACCCCTAACTACTGTTACAGGGTCAGATACTTGTATTCCACAGGGAATTTTAAAAGATCAAGGTTTTATTACATCTGTGTACCGAACAGACATACAGTTATGTAGCCTAAAGAGAGTCCAATGCAATAGATCCCATGGTCATAGTATAGTAATAACATAGTAATACCTTTCCAATAGGATGGCCCTTGTGGTCAGTGACACTGGGTATTTTGAGGAAATACTGTATCTTCCACTGCACTGAGGCTGGGTCTGTCTGGAGAGCTTGTTTGATGGAAATAGACATGACCCTCCTCAACCGTGATGTGTCCTTCTCCAACTGATGCAGTATGGAGCGAGCGCACACACACACACAGATATAATTATGTATATTAGTCTGATGTGCATTCTAATGTTGACTGTGGTGCACGGTCACTGGAGTTACATAATAAACATATATAAACATAAACACAGTTTCACCCGTACCTTGAATCCAGGGAACTTCACAATGCGGCTGATTGTGAACACAGCAGGGCATGCTACTTTCTTGGTTTTCAGCAACAGGTTTCTTTTTTCCTTGCCATCTTTTGCCTGAAAGACCAAAATGAGTGGCAGGTGAGAATGGAATTGTTGAGATTGGTTGTGAACCCCACAACTACCTTGAAGCATTGATGAAACCAGGGTCATATTCATTACCATCAAGGACCATAACCACCCGAGCCACGGCATGTTCACCCCGCTATCATCCAGAAGGCGAGGTCAGTACCGAGAGACTGAAAAACAGCTTCTATCTTAAGGCCATCAGACTGTTAAATAGCTATCACTAGCCGGCCTCCAACCAGTACCCTGATCTATCACTGTCACTAGCCAGCTACCACCCGGTTACTCAACCCTGCACCTTAGAGGCTACTGTCCTATGTTCATAGACATGGAATTACTGGTCACTTTAATAATGGAACACTGGTCACTAATAATGTTTAAATGCTGTTTTACTCATTTCATATGTAAACTCAGCAAAAAAAGAAACATCCCTTTTTCAGGACCCTGTCTTTCAAAGATAATTTGTAAAAATCCAAATAACTTCACAGATCTTCATTGTAAAGGGTTTAAACACTGTTTCCCATGCTTGTTCAATGAACCATAAATAATTAATGAACATGCACCTGTGGAACGGTCATTAAGACACTAACAGCATACAGGCGGTAGGCAATAAAGGTCACAGTTATGAAAACTTGGGACACTAAAGAGGCCTTTCTACTGACTCTGAAAAACACTAAAAGAAAGATGCCCAGGGTCCCTGTGCATGTGCATGAACGTGGCTTAGGCATGTTGCAAGGAGGCATGAGGACTGCAGATGTGGCCAGGGCAATAAATTAGAATGTCCGTACTGTGAGGCGCCTAAGACATCGCTACAGGGAGAAAGGACGGACAGCTGATCATCCTCGCAGTGGCAGACCACGTGTAACAACACCTGCACTGGATCGGTACATCCGAACATCACACCTGCGGGACAGGTACAGGATTGCAACAACTGCCCGAGTTACACCAGCAACGCACAATCCCTCCATCAGTGCTCAGACTGTCCACAATAGGCTGAGAGAGGCTGGACTGAGGGCTTGTAGGAGTTCTCACCGGACATCACCAGCAACAACGTTGCCTATGGGCACAAACCCACCGTCGCTGGACCAGACAGGACTGGCAAAAAGTGCTCTTCACTGACGAGTCGTGGTTTTGCCTCACCAGGGGTGAGAGTCGGATTCGCGTTTATCGTCGAAAGAATGAGTGTTACACCGAGGCCTGTACTCTGGAGCAGGATCGATTCACAGCATCATGCTGTGTGTCACAGCATCATCGGACTGAGCTTGTGGTCATTGCAGGCAATCTCAATTCTGTGTGTTACAGGGAAGACATCCTCCTCCCTCATGTGGTACTCTTCCTGCAAGCTCATCCTGATATGACCCTCCAGCATGACAAAGCCACCAGCTATACTGCTCGTTCTGTGCATGATTTCCTGCAAGACAGGAATGTCAGTGTTCTGCCATGGCCAGCGAAGAGCCCGGATCTCAATCCCATTGATCATGTCCAGGACCAGAAATGTCCGGGAACTTGCAGGTGCCTTGGTGGAACAGTGGGGTAACATCTCACAGCAAGAACTGGCATATCTGGTGCAGTCCATGAGGAGGAGATGCACTGTGGTACTTAATGCAGCTGGTGGCCACACCAGATACTGACTGTTACTTTTGATTTTGACCCCCCTTTGTTCAGGGACACATTATTCAATTTCTGTTAGTCACATGTCTGTGGAACTTGTTCAGTTTATGTCTCAGTTGTTATTTGTTATGTTCATACAAATGTTCATACATTTACACAAGTTAAGTTTGCTGAAAATAAACGCAGTTGACAGTGAGAGTACGTTTCTTTTCTTTTCATATACTGTATTCTAGTCAATGCCATCCTATTAAACTTTTGCTGTATATATACACTATTCTATCCTATGTATTCTACAAACTAAATACTCTATCCACATACTGTCCATAATGTCTATACATCACACACACACACACACACACACACACACACACACACACACACACACACACACACACACACACACACACACACACACACACACACACACACACACACACACACAGACACAGACACAGACACACACACACACACACACACACACACACACACACACACACACACAGTACCAGTGAAAAGTTTGGACACGCCTACTCATTCCAGGGTTTTTCTTTATTTTTGATATTTTCTACCATGTAGAACAATAGTGAAGAATTCAAAACTATGAAATAGCACATATGGAATCATGTAGTAACCAAAAAGGTGTAAAATAAATCAAAATATAGTTTATATTTGAGGTTCTTCAAAGTTGTCACCCTTTGCCTTGATGATAGCTTTGCACACTCTTGGCATTCTCTCAACCAACTTCACCTGGAATGCTTTTCCAACAGTCTTGAAAGAGTTCCCACATATGCTGAGCACTTGTTGGCTGATTTTCCTTCATTCTGTGTTCCAACTCATCCCAAACCATCTCAATTGGGTTGAGGTCGGAGGATTGAGGAGGGCAAGTCATCTGATGCAGCACTCCATCACTCTCATTCTTGGTCAAATAGGCCTTATACAACCTGGAGGTGTTTTGGGTCATTGTCCTGTTGAAAAACAGATGATAGTCCCACTAAGCGCAAATGAGATGGGATGGCGTATCGCTGCAGAATGCTGTGGTAGCCATGCTGGTTAAGTGTGCCTTGAATGATAAATAAATCACAGACAGTGTCACCAAAGCACCCCCACACCATCACACCTCCTCCTCCATGCTTCACAGTGGGAACCACACATGCGGAGATAATCCGTTCACCAACTACTACTCTCAAAAATCACAAATTTGGACTCATCAGACCAAAGGACAGATTTCCACAGGTCTAATGTCCATTGCTTGTGTTTCTTGGCCCAAGCAAGTCTCTTCTAATTGGGGTCCTTTAGTATTGGTTTCTTTGAAGCAATTTGACCACGAAGGCCTGATTCACGCAGTCTCCTCTGAACAGTTGATGTTGAGATGTGTCTTTTGATCTCTGTTTGGGCTGCAATTTTTGAGGCTGGTAACTCTGAAAATGTTATCCTCTGCAGCAGAGGTAACTCTGGGTCTTCCTTTCTTGTGGCAGTCCTCATGAATGCCAAGAGTGTGCAAAGTTGTCATCAAGGGAAAGGGTGGCTACTTTGAAGAATTATCCAATATAAAATATATTTTGATTTGTTTATCACTTTTTTGGTTACTCCATGATTCAACGTGTTATTTCATAGGTTTGATGTCTTCACTATTATTCTACAAGCTAAAGCAAAACCCTTGAATGAGTAGGTGTTTTCAAACTTTTGACTGGTACTATATATATATATATACAGTGGGGCAAAAAAGTATTTAGTCAGCCACCAATTGTGCAAGTTCTCCCACTTAAAAAGATGAGAGGCCTATAATTATCATCATAGGTACACTTCAACTATGACAGACAAAATGAGAAAAAAAATCCAGAAAATCACATTGTAGGATTTTTAATGTATTGTGGAAGGACCACCAGAGGGCAGGCTGGGCTCATGGATAGTGGCCCAACAAGGAATGGGAGACAAGGTAACCAGAGGCAATTAAGCACAGCTGACGGTACTAATGACATACTCTCCTTCCCCTATAAGAGAGAGAATGGAACCAGCAGAGAGGGGGGAAAACTATCTCTGGAAGATGGCCACCGAGAGAGAGGAGCTATCCAGGAAGAACCACTAAGACGGTGACAATCCCGTGACTTTTTGTTGTAGTTTAAAGATAATCCTATTGTGTTCCTGTTTCATCTGGAGAAGAAGATGTATGTTTTGCTTTGGAAGATTTTCATTGATTATGTTGGAGTGTTTGTGTTGACCAAATGCCCTCAATAGAGAACTGTGTTCAATCAAGAAAACCTACTCCTGACTCGTTTATTCCACCTTCCCGCTTTAGAGTGACACCCAATTACTTGGTCCGCTCACAGTATTTATTTGCAAATTAAGGTGGAAAATAAGTATTTGGTCACCTTCAAACAAGCAAGATTTCTGGCTCTCACAGACCTGTAACTACTTCTTTAATTAAGAGGCTCCTCTGTCCTCCACTCGTTACCTGTATTAATGGCACCTGTTTGAACTTGTTATCAGTATTAAAGACACCTGTCCACAACCTGAAACAGTCACACTCCAAACTCCACTATGGTCAAGACTAAATAGCTGTCAAAGGACACCAGAAACAAAATTGTAGACCTGCACCAGGCTGGGAAGACTGAATCTGCAATAGGTAAGCAGCTTGGTTTGAAGAAATCAACTGTGGGAGCAATTATTAGGAAATGGAAGACACTGACCACTGATAATCTCCCTCGATCTGGGGCTCCACGCAAGATCTCACCCCGTGGGGTCAAAATGATCACAAGAACGGTGAGCAAAAATCCCAGAACCACACAGGGGGACCTAGTGAATGACCTGCAGAGAGCTGGGACCAAAGTAACAAAGCCTACCATCAGTAACACACTACGCCGCCAGGGACTCAAATCCTGCAGTGCCAGACGTGTCCCCCTGCTTAAGCCAGTACATGTCCAGTCCCATCTGAAGTTTGCTAGAGAGCATTTGGATGATCCAGAAGAAGATTGGGAGAATGTCATATGGTCAGATGAAACCAAAATAAAACTTTTTGGTAAAAACTCAACTCGTCGTGTTTGGAGGATAAAGAATGCTGAGTTGCATCCAAAGAACACTATACCTACTGTGAAGCATGGGGGTGGAAACATAATGCTTTGGGGCCGTTTTTCTGCAAAGGGACCAGGACGACTGATCCGTGTAAAGGAAAGAATGAATGGGGCCATGTATCGTGAGATTCCATCAGCAAGGGCATTGAGGATGAAACGTGGCTGGGTCTTTCAGCATGACAATGATCCCAAACACACCGCCCGGGCAACGAAGGAGTGGCTTCGTAAGAAGCATTTCAAGGTCCTGGAGTGGCCTAGCCAGTCTCCAGATCTCAACCCCTGTCACGAATCCTGCCGAAGATGGTGCCTCTTCCTGTTCGGGCGGCGCTCGGCAGTCGTCGTCGCCGGCCTATTAGCTGCCATCGATTCCCTTTTGTTTCTGTTAATTGGGTCTAATTGGTTAAACCTGTTTTGAGTTAGTTTTGTTTGTAGGCTATTTAAGGGCACTAGGCCCGCTGGGTATTGTGCGGGCTTGTTCTCTGTTTATTGGTGTTGGTGTACTAGTGTGATCTCTATTTTTCCGGACAGATTTGGTCCTGTGTATTTAGGACGGGTTGTTTCATGCGCCCTTGTGTTTTGCGTGTCCGTGTCTCCGCTGTCTTTGGAATAAAAGATCCACGTACGGAATTACCTGCTCTCTGCGCTTGACTCCTCCACTCACCCTTCATAGAAGTCATAACAACCCCATAGAAAATCTTTGGAGGGAGTTGAAAGTCTGTGTTGCCCAGCAACAGCCCCAAAACATCACTGCTCTAGAGGAGATCTGCATGGAGGAATGGGCCAAAATACCAGCAACAATGTGTGAAAACCTTGTGAAGATTTACAAAAAACTTTTGACCTTTGTCATTGCCAACAAAGGGTATATAACAAAGTATTGAGAAAAACTTTTATTGACCAAATACTTATTTTCCACCATAATTTGCACATAAATTCATTAAAAATCCTACAATGCCTAAGCCTAGAAGGTTAGCATCCCGGAGTCGCCTCTTCACTGTTGATGTTGAGACTGGTGTTTTGTGGGTACTATTTAATGAAGCAGCCAGTTAAGGACTTGTGAAGCATTGGTTTCTCAAACTAAACGCTCTAATGTACTTGTCCTCTTGTTCACCGGGGCCTCCCACTCTTTCTATTCTGGTTAGAGCCACTTTGCTCTGTTCTGTGAAGGGAGTAGTACACAGTGTTGTACGAGATCTTCAGTTTCTTGGCAATTTCTCACATGGAATAGCCTTCATTTCTCAGAACAAGAATAGACGGACGAGTTTCAGATGAAAGTTCTTTGTTTCTGGCCATTTTAAGCCTGTAATCGAACCCACAAATGCTGATGCTCCAGATACCTGACTAGTCTAAAGGCCAGTTTTATTGCTTCTTTAATCATAACAGTTTTCAGCTGTGCTAACATAATTGCAAAAGGGTTTTCTAATGATCAACTAGCCTTTTAAAATTATACACTTGGATTAGCTAACACAATGTCCCATTGGAAACCAGGAGTGGCGGTTGCTGATAATTGGCCTCTGTACGCCTACGTAGATATTCCATTTAAAAAATCTGCCGTTTCCAGCTACAATAGTCATTTACAGCATTATCAATGTCTACACTGTATTTCTGATCAATTTGATGTTATTTTAATGGACAAAAAAGTGCTTTTCTTTCAAAACCAAGGACATATCTAAGTGACCCCAAACTTTTGAATGGAAGTGTATACACACACACACACACACACTCCGGACTCTGACATTGCTTGTCCTAATATTTATATATTTCTTAATTCCATGCTTTTACTTTTAGATTTGTGCATATTGTTGTTAAATATTACTGCACTGTTGGAGCTAGGAACACAAGCATTTCGCTACACCTGCAATAACATCTGCTCAATATGTGTATTTGACCAATAAAATGTTATTTGATTAGGCACCATATGGAAGAAAATGTACTGAAATAAGGTGGGACAACCTGAACTCCAATAAGAAAAGCTCCTTTCCTTTTTCCATTGCACAATGTTTTGAAAAGTTTTGCTATGATGTGTCCTAATGAATTTGATCCAGGTTCAGATGCACAATACGTCCTAATCATTTACATGGAACACTTAAAAGGCGTTTCAGAATATCATAGATATAGATATCATAGATACCCTTTGATCCTGAAGTTCCTGCCTCTTCTTGATTCCACACTTTGCCCGGCCCCTGTGGCATCCCATTAGCTTGTGTCCGATGAACACAAACGGTACACCGTCAAAGGGGATACAGGGAGTACCCTTGCCGTACTTCCATTCCCAGTATAGCCTGTTCTTGTGGTCCTGTGGTTTCCAACCTGTTTAGCAGAACACATTGAAAGAGCCATGAGTCCAGGGGTGTATTCATTAGTCGGATTCTGTTGCAAACCGTTTTGCAATGGAAATCGTTTACAGTCTAGGTACCAACCTAAGCTTACAGAGCAAACAGAACAAAACAGGGAGGGACCTACCTGAATTTGTCATATAGAAACTTGTTTTATTTTGCAAAACATTTTATGTATGAAGTAAACGGTTTCTGACTAATGAACACACCCCAGTAGCATAATATACATCACTAGCTACATAAGAATAATAATCAATCAATAGTTACTTAGTATAGTAGTATCAGTAGCTAAATAGTATAGAAGGGCTAAAAGATAGCAGTAGCTTGATCAATGCAAGTTTGCTCCAGAACACTCAAAGATTTTTTATAACTAACCCAAGATAGACTAGAACCTGTCGTTTCCAATAGGAGCAAATGAATCATAGTGAGCAGAAGAAGCAAGGAGGTGGGCAGAGCCAAGCACGAGCTACTGAGATCCTATTGGCGCATTGATTTGCATATCTCATTTAGAGAACGACTACTCTGTGAAGTACCCTTGTACTCCTAAACAACGTATATTTTTTAAACGTTGGCAAAGGGCGAAGTTTACAAAACACAGTTCACTCTGTTACAGATTATACTTATGAAAGAACTGTATAAAGATCAAATGTTTCATCGATGAGAAAATTTGCAGAATTTGGGCGAAAATCCATCTCGCTCCATCTTCTCTCACTGCCGGCCACTGGGATTCCTCTCACCATATTTGGTAGAGAGTAAACGCCAACAGGATGCATCACATATATACATCCGGTGAAATGTCTGTCTCATTGTTATATATGTGACGCTCTTTAGCTTGCTAGCTAGCTTACCTTGGTCATTGAAGCGCTTGTCCACACGGTAAGAAATATATTTCACACAGGTTGACTCTTCGACGTGTGAGATATGCTTATTGACCTCTTCAATTGTTTCAAAGACCGCTTCGTTGCTCATTTTTTATTATTATCTGTTACCAACGCACAGAAACAGTCATGTAAACATTCAAATAAT